>NC_138768.1:565113056-565270556 GCF_965119305.1 Pelophylax lessonae
TGTATCTTCGATGGAAGCATTATCAAATATTTATTGTTTCAGCCGAGGTTTGTTATTTCCCATATCACTCTTCTTTTGTTATCATCTTTGTATGTCCATCAGTATAAAATCAAATATATGTTCTGCATTTGATTGCAGCTCAGGTTATGTGAGGGCAATTTTAGCCACTAAGGCATCTGATTTTGCTGTCGGTTTATTTGCAGACTGACTTCATCCTGTTGACATTGCTGTCTGTATAATGGGGGCTGTGGGTTTTTGCACATTGCACATCAGACATCCTTAACAACCAAAGGGGGTGGCATATTAATTGCCTCGTGCCTGTAAACAGGAGCACTCAGCATCCTTAATAACAGTATGTTCCAGTGACTAATAACTGCAAGATGCAATAACTGAAAAAGGACAATGTTTTTAAAGCTGAGATATTTAATTAACTATGCTATAGAAAGAAAACTTAAATCAGAAGATGCTACAATAAAAAGCATGTTTTGGGAGTGTAGATAAAATAAATCACTTTGTGCTTTTGCACTAGACTGAGTATTATAGAAATGAATATTCCATTTATATTATGAATGATATTATTTGCAAGTCATTCACATCAGCCCATGCCACAATCAAGCTTTTAGTCTAATGGGATGATACTATTTAATAGGTCACAATGGGAGCAGCAGAACACTAAATAGTAGTGTCATCTTCCTTGCTATGCAATGTGCCAGGGCCATGTAACTTGGAAGAACTGAAAAAGTCTACAACTATTTTACCAGGCTAAAAAATCCATTTACAGTATGTAACAATGAACTTTCCTATGACGTTAAATTCTGACCCAACTTCACAGATTCGAATGGCCAAGTCCAAATTTCAGTGTTGTTTTTGATGGTTTGGCTGAAGATCCAGTTTAAAAAATTAGTGCAAAGCTTAGTGATAACATGTGAATTGCTGTATCCTGAATTTCACCATAAATCACTTGCCAACAAGCCATCATAGTTTTACTGCAGCAGGTAAGCTCTATTTCGCAAAATGACATACTTGTACATCGCTTTGTGTAATAGATAGTGGGGGCACGCACCACTGGAGATGCACATACGCACCGATGGTCCAGAGGGGGAGCCAATCAGTGGGCCTGGCAGACGCAATGTCCGCCGGCCACCTGCGATTGCTCCCCGTGAAGACAGAACGGCCGCCTGCCTATGTAAACAAGGCAGACTGCTGTTCTGTCAGAGATGAACACTTCCTATTTAGGAACACAGGTCTCTGTGTTCATCCAGTAAATTGATCCCACACACAGTTAAAAAGCACTCCCTGGAAGCACACTTAACCCTTTGATCGCCCCTGGGGTTAACCCCTTCCCTGCCAGTGTCAATAGTACAGTAACAGTGCATATTTTTAGCACTGATGACTGTAATAATGGCCTGATCATTAAGCGGGTAAAACTTTAGGGTCCTTAAGTGGTGAATCAATCAGAATGTCAAAAGGTGATTTTTGTTTACTTGAGTTACTGCAATTTTATTTTTGAAATTATTAAATGAATCTCTATAGTCTAAAACCAATACATTTTTGTAGTTTTGGTCAGAATGGGAAAGGGTTAGAACACCGTTTAGACTTTTAGTCCTGTCTTTGTCCCCACAAGGGTGAGTCACTAACTCTGTTAGTCTTGGTTACCTTTGTTCCTCACAAATAAAAAGGAGGAAAAATCCAAAGGAACACTCCCAATGAGGACCAAGCACTGGAGGCACCAAGCACAGAGTTTATTTTCAGGTGAATAGCTTTTAGGTGAGTGTGGAATTCATAATGAGTTTGGAAGAAGAGAGTCTCCCAAGAAGGTCTGGAAGGATGACAGAGTAGCAGTTCACTCACTACCCAAAAACCAGATACTGCCCAGCATAGCCAGTATCTGTATACCATGTACAATGTTTGTGTATAGTCTATAACTCACATTCCAAGTATGTGCTACCTCAGCCCCTCACACTTCACTGTACATTCCTTTCCAGGCGTTTTTTCCCTAAAGGTGCAGTAAACATTGTTTACAAAATATGTATACTATCCTTTTAAGAAAAAGACAAAGCCCCCCTACACATATGATTAGCAGGGCGGCCAACGTTTATGTCCCAAGAGGGTGCTCACTGAGTGCTCCCAGCACAAAGACTGACCTGTTGAAGACAGCTCCCAGTCTGGGCTAGAAATTGGTAGCTGGGGGGACAGTGGTCACATGATCCTTCCCACCCCTTGGGCATTCCAAACTGCTTAAAGGGATGCCAGGACAGGTGGGAAAGGGTTAAACATTAAAATAAACAAAAAAAAAAACAATGTCCCATGACGTAAATCCAACATCAATCACATCATCCAGCAACTTCAATCACAAAGAGTGATGATGGCCTACTAAACACAACGACCCATGCCACAATTATCTTCTCCAGTCTCAACTCCCTTCTCAAATGACAACTCCCCTGCCGATTGCTGAATATCAACAAACCAGCTAGGGATGCTAGTTGATATCTTTGACTAAATATGGCCATGACCATATTTGGTCGATGATATTACCCATGATGCCCACCAGTTGAAGTCAGTGGGCAGAGAGAAGCTGTTATTTAGTGGCAGCAGTAATACCACTAAATCCATGTCTTCTGTCTGCAACAATGGGAAGTTAGGGCCTTTTAGTTTTCATTGAAATAAATATAGTGTTGCGCAAATAAAACATTATTAAATTAATAAATTAATTAATTTGTGCTGTGAATGAGAGGAGCCCTGAAGAATATGGATGGATGATCTCTTTGGGATAACAATCTATGCGCTCTTTTTAAGGATTTGAGGTGTTGTCCAAGTGCATGTGTTGCACCTACAAATGTGAGTGAGATTTATCCACCTTTACTTAATATAAGCTGATTGTTTAAGGATTTCATACACTATTTCAAGTCTTTTTGTTTTCATATATACTGCATTGATTGACGCTGCAACTCCTGTGAATGAGAGGAGCCCTGAAGGATATGGATGGATGATCTTTTTGGGATAACAATCTATGCGCTCTTTTTAAGGATTTGAGGTGAGCACTCATTCACAAGGGGGTGCACGGCTGGCTGTCCACTGTGACACTCTGGTCACTTCTCTCTGGGAGCACAGATCACTTTAGGATTACATTTTGGACTTTGTTTATTGGCTTTTTGCACTTTGCACACTGGACTTTTATATCTATATATTTTCTCTTTTCTATGAGTATTATATTATATTATATTTACTACTTTATTAGCACTATTGGCACTTTAATATTATGTCACATATAAATATTTTGGGTTTTTAATAATTTAAGCACAAATAATTAATTTATTAATTTAATAATTTTTTATTTGCGCAACACTATATATTTATTTCAATTAAGCATACTATTATGAGAACTGGAGTGTCTGCGGCAAATAACTGATCGATTTAGAGCCTCAGGGTTGCTCGCAGGACTTATTCCTTATACTTTTAGTTTTCATGATTGGCAAACTGCAAGCAACCTGGGTTTGGGTCAAACCCGACCCCGAGGATTATCCCTATTAGAAATTTTTGGAACACCAGTTAGCATTACCTATATATACAAAAAATGTTGAAATGCTGTGAAATTGGAACTTGGTTGGGTACATAAATATAGATCAGTCTCCTGTATACATTCTCTGTGCTAAAGTATATAGCTATTTGGCCAACAACCACATCACAGTATGTGATTTCTTAGGTACAATATTCTCATTGTAAAATTAGTAGAAAGTGGCAAATATTTAGCACTCAGCTGCAACAATTTTAGAAGTCTTTTTTGTGTTTTTTGAACTTTCCAAGAAAAGGTCCTAAAGAAACATTGTATGTGAAACATGTTGACCTCTTTTTTTGAGTTATGTATAACCATGTGAATTAAATATCTGTGCACAAATGGTGATGAGAGATGTGACCATGCACTTGGGATTTGTTTCATGTTTTGATTTTAACTTTTGTATGTTTTAATCATGTAAATAACTTGGATAAAGATTTTATGTAATTGTGTCTTCCCTAGTACCAGTAAAGGCCAATATGTATTCTGCTACATATTTTTGGTAAAAAAAATCCCAATGAACGTATATGGATTAGTTTTCGCAAAACGTATAGTGCCTACAAACTATGGGATATACTGTATTTATGGATTTTTTTTTCTTTTTACTAGTAATGGCAGCGATCAATAACTTAACCCTGTTCACACTGATGTGACTGTTCCTGTGATTTTACAGTTCCAAATCGCATAACAAGTCCCACCCCATTGCCGACAATGGAACCGTTTATATCCCCGTGACTCATGTCGCAGCGATTATGAAAAAGGCTCCTGCACTACTTTTTGCCAATTTCATTACGCCTTGCATAGACTTCTGGTAAATAAAGTTGCAAGCTGCTATGAAATCTGCAGTGCAAATCGCACTGATGGGCAGCTTTGAAATCATGCTGAAGTAGAGAGGTCAAACACTCAGATTGCAATTACTCTGCCTCCCTTCCTAAAAGTTGTTGCAAATAATCATTGGCAAAAGTAGTCATTTGTTTTAAGGAGTCAACTGACACAGACAGCTTGGTTCACTAAAGACTAAACTTTTTTCCCATTAAACCTGATTGAAATGTTGTGATGTATTTTTTCACAAGTAATATGAATCTGCAAAAGTTTGCCTGTGCTAAGTGAATACATTTTTATGCTGGGTTTAGCAGTGGCAAGTGTGTGGGTAAGGAAGCCAAGACCCTGTTAGCAGGAACTGAACTGTCAGCAGAAACTGTACCGTTTGATTGCTGGAGCTGCTGAAGTGACAGTTGCATAGAGCAGCTAGAGATGTGTGTAAGGTATAGTGTGAGTACTGAGGAGAACAGGAGCAGTGAGAGTACTGAGGAATACTGGGAGCAGTGTGAGTACTGAAGAGTACTAGGAGGTATTGTGAAAAATGGGAGATATTGTGAGCAATGAGGAGTATTGGGAGGTACTGGGATTGAGTCAATGTGAATGTGACACATTGTCATGAGCTGGAGCAGAGGACAGTAGGGCCCATGTGATCAGTGAGCAGGAGAACATAGATAGGACACTCTATATTGAGGATACTTAATATTTATAGGTAAAGTTGATCCAGGGATCCCACTTAGGAACCAGTTAGGATTTTTTTTCCCCAAATGGAGCAAATTGGATCATGCTTTGACCAGTGAGTGGGAGCACGAGGAAAGGATACCAGGGGCTGGTGATCAGTCAGCAAGAGCAGGAGGAGTGAACATCAGGGGCTGTGTGACCAGTGAGCGGAGCAAGAGTAGAGGACACTGAAGGCCATGTGATCAGTGAGATGGAGCAGGAGGAGTGTGCGCCCGACACTGTGTGATCAGTGAGTGGGAGCAGGAGGAAAGGTCATGGCTCGCTGTGTGATCATTAAGCAGGAGCAGGAGTAGAGGAGACCAGAGGCCATGTGGTCAGTGAGTGTGAACAGGAGGAGAGGACACCAGGTGCCTTGCAATTGATGAGCATAAGCAGGAGGAAAGGACACTGCAAGCTGTGTGATCAGTGAGCAAGAGGAAAGGATACTGGAGACTGTGTGATCAGTGAGTGAGAACAGGAGAAGACATTGCGGACCTTGTGATCAGTGAGTGGGAGCAAGAGGAGAGGACACTAGAGGCTTTGCGATCAGTAAGCGGGAGCAGGAGAAAAGGACGCCAGGGGCCATGTGATCAGTGAGAGGGAGAAGACTCAGGGTGCCTTGCAATTAATGAACAGGAGCAGGAGGAGAGGATGCCGGAGGACATGTGGTCAGTGAGCGGGAACAGGAGGAAATGATGCTAGGGGTCATGTGATCAGTGGGCGAGAGACAACTAGTGCAGGATAGAATGGAGTTAAGAAGGAAGATTAACAATAAATTATGTAAATTATAGTTCTTAATTTTTCTTGGCTCCTTTAACTTCATTACATTAGTGGTTCTGCACAGGGTTCTGCACAGATTGTTAGGATGAGCTGGGAAAGACCCAAATGTCATATTATATATTGGTACCAATGACAAAGTTAGAGAAATATGAAGCATCCTAAATATGATTTTAGGGACTTAGGTGCTTTATTAAAGAAAATAACCTCCAAGGCAGTATTCTCAGAAATACTGCTTGTACCTTGGACCCCACCAGAGAAGCAATGAGAGCTTAGGGAACTTAAAGCGGAGTTCCACCCTGGAATTTTTTTTTTTTTTTAAAAATACCCCCGGGACAGTCAGGGCTAGTGCATTCCACAATGGCTAGCCTCTGATCTGTCCCGGGTTGCACTTACCTGTTAGGACAAATACTTACCTTGAAAAAGTCCTGTCCAGCACTGCCATCTCAGATGTGGGCAGCTTGAAGCCAGCGCGTCCTCTTCTGCGTCCTCTTCCGCCTTCTTCGGTCCCACGATGCCCTGTGCCGGCCCCGCCGTCACTTCCGGGGTGCGCGCGTCATCCCTCCACAGCTTCTGGGCATGCCCAGAAGCTGTTTAGAAGGGGATGACGCGCGCGCCCCGGAACTGACGTCGGGGCCGGTGCAGGCGCAATGATTCCTGGGAGCGATGACGTTCAGCTCCCAGGAATCATTGCAGAGCCAGGAAGTGACGACGGGCCGCGGCCGAGGAAGGAGGAAGAAGGAAGTAAGGTAAGTATATTTTCTTCGCTACGAGGTAAGTAAAAAAAAAAAAAAATGCGATTAGCCATTTGTTTTTCAGGTGACCCGGAGCGAGAAGATGGAGGTAAGTATAAAATGAGGGTGGAACTCCACTTTAACAAGTGGTGCAAGAAGGAGGGGTTTGCATTCATGGTGAACTTGGCTGGCTTCTTGTTTGGTTACTGGATTCATAGCAGAGATGGACTGCACCTAAATGGGGAGGGGGCAGCTCCAGTTGGGGAGAAGATGGCCAGAAGGTTGGAGGAACTTTTGAAGTGGAGGGGGAGAGGGAAAAGAGGAAGCTATAACCAGCAGTGAGTGGAGGTCAGAAGGTGTTACTGGGGCAATATTGGTAGTATAACTAGAGTACCTAAGACAAATGCTTGTAGGGCTGGCTAAATCCTATTGCAGCCTCACTGCAGCCTGTGATGGTGATCAGGACTTATAAAATAGACCACAAGAGACACATAGCAGAGAAGAATAAAAAAGAAAAATCAGAAATGTTTTTTTTAAATATATTTATAGTAAAAAGGCGAGGCCAGAGCTTATTGGCCCCATAAAGGATATAAGGGACAAGGAACAAGGAGAAAGCAGCTGTATTAAATACATTCTTCGCCTCAGTTTTTTCAAAGGAAAATAAGGGGTAAATTAAATAAAACTGTATTGTATAGTAACGCAAAACATGATGTACCCTGGTGAATAAATCATCAGAACCAGTTGGCTTACACCTGAGAGTCCTAAAAGAACTTAACCATGTTATAGCCAGACAATTATTCCTAATCTTTAAAGACAGCTTACTGACTGGAATGGTATGGGTAGCGGAACAGCAGCTAGGTCCGGATTTGGACCGCGGTCCGCCATTGAGTGGTGCCCGATATATACCATAGTTTGTATATGCTATAACTTTCACACAAACCATTTAATATACACTTATTGGGATTTTTTTCTACCAAAGACATGTAGAAGAATATATTGTGGTCTAAATTTATGAAGAAATTCGACTTTGTTGGATATGTTTTATAATAGAAAGTAGAAAATATTGTTTTTTTTTTTTTTTCAAAAGTTTCAGTTTATATAATAAAAAAGAAAAAAAATAGGGGTGATCAAATACCACTAAATGAAAGCTCTATGTGTGTTTAAAAAAATTATAGAAATGTAATTTGTTTTGTATGACCGCGCAATTGCCAGTACTGAATAGTACAATATGCTCTGGTCATGAAGGGGGTAAAACCTTCTGGAGCTCAAGCTGTTAAACTGCGTAGGAGGTTCTTTACGGTCACAGCGGTAAGGATGTGGTAGTGACTTACAGTAAACACATACACACATGTTGCACTGGATGGACTAGTGTCTTAATTCAATCTTACCAATTATGTAACTATGAATGAATTGAAGGTGTTGGAAATTTATGAAGAATTTCAGTGCCTATGAAGCTAGATAGTGTTGGTAAGGTTTCTATATCTTCCAACGCATAAGCTATTTTATTAGTTTGGCAGTAAAACATGTCTATAGCCTCATAAATATAAGTGTTACATACTAAAATAGTTTTTAAAGGGATGTTGTAACAGAATGTAGTCCAAGCTGATTTTTTTTTTCATATTTTGTATGCAAAAATTTTAAAAATAATAAGGGAAAGCGGCGGACTCCCCCCTAAACTTCAGACCTATTTCCCTTCTCAACGTAGACCTCAAAATCTACACAAAAGTATTGGCTAATAGACTTTTATACACCACCCCCTTTCTGCTAGGGTTGGATCAAGTAGGATTTGTTAAAGGTAGACAGGCTCCTGATGGTACTCAATGCATGATTAACCTTTTAAAATTTGTGGAGGGTAAGATGACCCATCTGTTTTTCTGGCTCTAGATGCCGAAAAAGCCTTTGATATGGTCCACTGGGGTTACCTATCTAAAGCACTTTCCAAATATGGCTTTAGCGGGTTTATACATTCGGCGATTATGGCCTGGGCAGGAAGGGAGGGAAGTGCCCTGTATTAAAGTGGTTAAAGCTCATTTACTGCTTCTTAAGAATATGTACATACTTTCAGATCCATAGCCTGGGCACAGGTGCATTTTAGGAGTGCAATAGTATATGCAGATAGGCTAGTTTGCAAAAGAAAATGTTTGCCCACAAACTATTTCGGCAGAGGAATGCACATGAATTTATTGGCATGTATGCAAATTGTCATGAATCAGATCTGAATGTGCAACAGAAGTCAAGCACTTTTTTTCTCATGAAAGGTTTGCACTTTATTTGGTGAATTAGCTCAGTAGACTTGCATTGTGAGAAGCAGTAAGATAAAACCATTGTGTAGCACTGCAAAGCAAGAAGTAGAACCCATGTATATGGTCAACAAAAATGGCTGTCCTCAAGCACACATGAGTATATCATGTATAAACAGCAAGAGTTTAAAACATTGAACCACATTGATAGGAATGTTCACATACCGTACTACTGGGGTTAATGTCTTTTAGATGCATATTTAAGAAAAAAAAAAACTTTGAAAAAAATGTTAATCACTAACTAATCATCACTTCCTTATCAAATAGAATTACATATTTTCTCTACACTCTGAACTATTATTATTAGACGCCATGCCCCCATCAATGAAAAGGTGCTTTGTGAAAGAATACATTATTAAGCTGCCACAAGGCTAAACCTAATGGTAAATGTCTGTACTTTTGCCAGCCGTTTATGCAAACTGTGAAATCCCAAGCCTGAAATGCCAGATTGTAATTACAGCAAGATTTTCCATGTACAGACTGCGCTAGCAATGTAATTAATTATTGTGTAGAACTACATGGTCTTAGCAAAGGGAAAAAAGTGTTACAAGTGGGATGATTCCAAAGAACTTATCTCCCAGAGACTGCTAATAATGTGCAAGAAGGCACGGATTACCCATGTTACTGAGAAAAGATTTAAGAAATAAAAATGGAAAGACTCATGGCAATGGTATTTTTGTTTAATGCCAACATAAAGTATTCAGTTACTTATTAGAAAATGCCATGGAAGAAACAAGTATTCCTGTTATTTGTAACAGCTGTTTTTTTTTTTTTAACATCAAGGCACTTTTAGCACTGTAGCAGACACCACCGTGTGAACATTGTAACCTGGCTGATAGTGAGCACATCACTTTTGAGCCAATAATTATAAAAAAAAAAAAACATTGTGAAAAGAAGGTTTTGCTTAAATAAAATGGCACTTTTCAGGTGCACAGTGGGTTTCTGCTACAGCATATAAATGCCCGCTGTAATGAGGCTCACTGACCACATGACCCTCATTACCACCTGCTAAGGTGGCACTTAGGGCCCATTTACACTATGGGGTTGATTTACTTAAGGCAAAAAGACTGTGCACTTTGCAAGAGCAGTTGCTCCAGAGCTGGCTAAATGAGCAGAAGCTCTGCTGACTTCTACCATCCAATCATGTGCAAGCAAAAATGCTGTTTTCTTTTGTTTTCCTTGCACGTGATTGGGTATTCTTTGCAAAGTGAAGTCTTACCTCATTTACTAAGCTCTGGGGCAAGGGCAACTTTGCAAAGTGCACAGTTTATTTGCGTTTAGTAAATCAACCCCTATGTGTGGAATGGGCTGGCAGTTCACATAAAAAAAAAAAAAAAAAAATGTACCTGCACCATTTTTTTCAAGGTACCGCACATCAAGAGTATAATTTGTATTCCTGTTGCTCTATATGTCGTTCTTCGTTACAGGTATGTACTGTATATAGTGGCAACAATTTACACAGCACTTTAAGTATTCTGAATTAACAAACATACATATAAATCCTAAGGTCAATTTACAGCATTTCTTTGAAGTGTGGGAGGAAACCAGAATATCTTCACGCAAGCACAGGGAGAACATACAAACTCCACGCAAATTGTGTCCTTGTTGGGATTCAACCAAGGACCCTTAAGTAGTGTTGAGCGAACACGGACTGTATTATTTGGGTCCGTACCGGATAATTGGATTTTTATTACCCGGACACGGACCCGAAAACTTTACTGTATGTTCGGGTTTAAAATCTGTGTTCGGTAATTTTATTTCCTGTTTTGTATGTAATGGCGCGCTTTTAATGGCGGGCTTTCAACAGATAATCAACAAGCGTTTAACTGGTGTGCGCCATCACAGCCATGCCTACTAATGTATTAGGAGCTGTGATTGGCCATCTGAAGTATGTGACCCTTGTCTTTATAAGCTCGAGAGACACAGCGCGGTGCGTCATTCTGCTGTAGTGTAGGGAGAGAGCACACATCATACGTGCTGGCTGCTGCTGATTAGGGACAGACAGGGAAAACTTGTGCCCGAAAAGAATGCAGGGACAGGTCGGAGTGTAGGCAGGGAAAGATATTTGAGCATTTTAAGGACAGGCTGGAGAGATTAGGCAGGGACAGATAGGAGACACAGGACAGAACAATCGTCCGTTAGCGATCTACATCGATGTTGCTGTGTGGGGGGTGGTGCAGTGAACGATCTTTTTGCCCTCACTTGAGCCCACTGAGGAGGAGGAGGAGGAGGAGGAGGGAGAAACAAATATATTTTTATCAGTCTGTTGTGTGCAGCGTTCAGCTATATTTTACTACAGATTGCTGTTCTAATCTGCTATTTAAAAATTACAAATTTAAAGGGGAATTTTTTTAAGAGCACTTGCCATGCTCTTAACTACATTTTGCTGCCATTTGCAGCACTCTAGCCCTCTCCATTGGTTTTTTAGAGCCATTTTAGTGCCTGAAAGTTCGGGTCCCCATTGACTTCAATGGGGTTCGGTGTCCGGGTAAAGGTCGAAAAAAGTCCGGGACACGGACCCGGACTTTTTTTTCAAGTTCGTCCGAACCCGCCGAACACGGACATCCAGGTGTCCGCTCAACTCTACTCTTAAGTAGATGGGTTTACTTCCACTTTAAGCATCATTAGCTTCAGTACTGCAACAAAAACAGATGCAAGAAAACAGATATTCCTGGTAGCCAACCAATATGCTACAAGTACATTTTCCATATGTGAAGAAAGGCTACAGCTCTGAAGTTCAATGAGCTTTACAAAATCTCATCACATATCTCTACACACACCTGTACCTGGATGTAACAAGATATACTACATATGTTATGCTTTAATAAGATTTGACAGAAGGATCTATCTAAACAATAGAGGTGATGTTACAATCTGGCAGCATCACATGATCAATTTCCTTAAGAGTTCCCTAGGCTGGTTCATTACATGATTTGCTGTAGTTTAACTACGATAGATTGTTGCAATATGGTCTTTGGATGGTACATTTTTCCAAAGGCTCTAAAATAATTGATTATTTAGAAGTCAGAATTGTAGAAAGAATCTACTAGTCTATTCCCAGGCATCAGCAAATGTGGTATAATTTAATTTGACACAAAAGAGGCAAATAAAGAGTGATAGCAGTATAAAAATGTACTGTGTGCATGTTTATTATTATTATATTACAACAGATGTATGGAAATAACATACTGTATATAATCAGCATTGACTGAAATTGAGTATTTCATATTTTTACTTGTTTATAAGCTCTAGTTGCAGTGTTTAAAGCTATGATTACCACAAAGGAATGATAGAACAGCAACCACCCACCGTACAAATACGTCATTACTTTGACGTTAAATACTGGTGTTATGGCAGCAGCTAGCTGTCATAACCCCACTATTGTTATTTACTGTGGGCGATTCTCTACAAGAAAAAAGTGGTCCTGCAGGCGGATTCATTGCAGAATCACTTTTATAGGCGGCGGGAGAGGTGCCCCCCTTTCCAGTCATTTCTGAGCTTACCGGAGCCGTCAGTAAACTCAGAAGCAATTCGGTGCAGCCGTTTGCTGGGCAGGAGGTCCAATGAGGTCAAGATGGCCCTCACTCGGCCTTTTGCTCTTGGAGGAGCAGGGCAACCTCTGACATCACTTCCGGTTTTCTGACATTACCAAAAGATTTTTTTTTTTATTGAATATGTAAAAAAATATATATTTCTTTTGCTGCTTTAAAGGTAAATGAGAGAGCTGTGGTGTTTTTGATCCCAGATCTCTCAATAAAGAGGACATGACATGCTTATTTCTATTACAAGGGATGTTTATATTTCTTATTATAAGAATAAAAGTGAAAAAAATAAATAAAAAGGGACAGCATAAAAATAAAAAGTCAAATAAATAAGAAAAAAAAATTGAAAGCACACCATCCCTCCATGCTTGTGCGCAGAAATAAATGCATACTTAAGTCACGCCTACATATGTAAACAGCTTTCAAACCACACATGTGAGGTATGGCCATGATCATTAGAGTGAGAGCAATAATTCTAGCACAAGACCTCCTCTGTAACTCTAAACAGGTAACCTGTAAAAATGTTAAAAACATCGCCTATGAAGATTTTTAGGTACCGTAGTTTGTCGCCATTCCAAGAGCATGCACAGTTTTAAAGCATGACATGTTAGGTATCTATTTACTTGGCTTAACATAATTTTTCACAATTTACATTAAAATTGGGGTACCTTTTGTGTTTTGTTTTTTTTCCATTAAAGTGTATTTTTTTTAAAATTTAGTTTAAAAGACCGCTGCGCAAATACAGTGTGACATAAAATATTGCAATGATCTCCATTTTATTCTCTAGGGTCTCTGCTAAAAAATAATATATAATATTTGGGGGTTCTAAGTAATTTTCTAGAAAAATATACTCATTTAAACTTGCAAACAAAAATAAAGGCCATAAAAGGCCTGGTCAGCAAGTGGATATTGAGTTACTAAATGTTACTAAATGCTCTTTAAAGAAAAGGATATGTGTCATAGTGTATAATTAAAATCTTTGGTGTGCTTTATTAAAGGCGAGCTCCAGCTTTCTTTCAAGTTGACTTTTATTTAAGGAACACAAATTAAATTACATCTTTGGCATTGATAACATTGCTTTTGAGGTCATAAATATACATCAACAATGGAAACAAGATATCATATGCCTAAAGAAGAATTCCAGGTATGGATATTTTATACATAGTTACATTAGTCAATCGTGAACCAATTTAATAATGTATTTCCCATACCTGGCCAAAGTTCCTGGAAGCTGAAAATAACTTACTGTAAGTAGACACTGCTATTCCAGGTGCCATTCAGAGAATGCTTTGCATTTTCTGAAGGAATGCAAAGCATTCTCTGAATGAGACCTCTGCTGAGCAGCTAACCTCCTGTGTTTAGAATGCAGCAGGGCAGCCACTTGGCACGGGACCTGGAAGATGGTGAAGATCACTTGAGTAGTAGTGTGATTTCCGGCTTGCAGGCAGATCAGCCAGGAATAGTATATGCATAGTTATATTGCTCCAAGCTGGAATTGGTTCATACTTGGAATCATTCTTTAACACAGGGAAACCATTTTGAACAAAGGAAAAATGCCATCACCATTAAATTGAAAGGAAAAAGAAGTACCGCATTGAGTTTTGCTAAGACTAAATGCTTTCCTTTTCTATATCAACAAGAGGGAAGGTGTTTGGAGGAATCAGAAATGAAAGGATGATGAAGAAAGGAAACAGGAAGGTTAGTTGTAGTATTGTTGTAGTTGTAGTATTGAACTAAGATAAGGAAGAAAGAAGATGGTAGAGAGGGGTCTCTCTGTGGCAGTATAGACAGTTCACCTTTTAAAAGCCTATGTGTGGTCAAAAAATTTTGAGATTTGTGTTCATTGAGTGTTATTGAGGTTATTTGCCTGATTTATTAAAGGCAAAGAGACTGTTCACTTTGCAAGGGAAATTGCACTTCACAAAAGAAATTGAAGCAGAGCTTAGTGAATCAGGTAAAGCTCTGCTGACTTCCATTAGCCAATCATGAGCAAGTAAAAATACTGTTGTTTTATTTTCCTTGCCTGTGATTGGATATTCTTTGCAATGTGGAACTTTGCCACATTCACAGAGTTTTGGGGTGAATTCTCTTGCAAACTGCAAATTTTCTTGCAAGTGAACAGCTTATTTGCCTTTAATATATTACACCTAAGTGTTAAATCTGGTCCGATTTGCATTTTATAGTCTAAATTGTTGTGGGTCTTTGTACACTATCGAGACTGACCAGATTTTTTTTTTTTTGGTATTTCAGTCATCGACCATCAGCCTTTCCATATGCATTATACTATTAAGTATTTTCAACCAATCAATTCACATAGGGAACCAAGAGGATTTCCAAAGTCTAGAAATTGCTTTGCAAGCAGCAAAAATGAAAAAAACATGGTGTGAACCCCTTTGCTACTGAAAGCATTGTAAGGAGTGTGATCCTATGGGATCTTACAATATTTTCTTGATATACTTTATTGTAATGTATAGGCTAATGATCTAGTGTCAGAAGCATTTGATGGGTTGGCAGCCCCACCAAATATGAAGGGTAGTGCCAGTGGTAGGTGGCAGGTTGACATCTCCCACAGGATGGAAGGGTATATAGATTTAAGTCTAGAAGGTGTCAAGTACTATCTTCACAGCATTTTGAAGCTCCATTCTGGGACTTTACATGACATAGGAAGTTTACATGTGTATAAGCAAAGGCTATCCCATCCCGATTCTGTTGCTCACTTTTCAAAATAGGTTGGGTGACATCCTAGTCAGGGCTGGTGTATACAACATGGAGATGATGGGAAAAGATTTACTACAACTGGAGTGTGTGAAATCTGGTGCAGCTCTACATTGAAACCAATCAGCTTCCAGGATTTATTGTCAAAGCTTAAAAGGAGTTCTATGCATTAGGATAAAAAAAACCTTCTGTGTGCAGCAGTCCCCCTTGGCCCGCCTACCTAATCCTTCCCTGAGGTCTCTCTCTGTCCAGCGTTGTCCACAAGTGTCTCAGCCATCTGGGTTTCTCCCTCCTGATTGGCTGAGACACAGCAGTAGCGCCATTGGCTACCGCTGCTGTCAATCAAAGTCAGCTAGCAAATCAGGAGGGGGGGAGAGGGACCTGGGCTCCATGTCTGAATGGACACAGGGAGCTGTGATTTGGCTTGGGTGCCCCCATAGCAAGCTGCTTGCAGTGAGGGCACTCAACAGAAGGGAGGAGCAAAGAGTACCAGCCAGGGACTCAAGAAAAGGAGGATCTGGGCTGCCCTGTGCAAATCCACTGCAACAGAGCATGTAAGTATAACATGTTTGTTATTTTTATAGGAAAAAAACTGAGACTTTACAATCACTTTAACTGAACAAGCTGAAGTTAGTAGCTGATTGTCTACCATGCACAGCTGCACCAGATTCTGAGTGCTCCAGTTTTAGACAATCTACCCTGGTGTGTTGGGGTGACGTGTTTGATACACATAGCTCTTCAAAAGTTGTTAAAGTCTGTGCAGTAGAGCTCATATGTATAAAGAGGTAGACACTCTGGTTTTGCATGTAGGTCAACCAGGTGAATTCCAGCTTTAGGAAAAGTATGCCGCCCTGCCGAGTTGGAAATAAATAAAGCAGCTTTAAGATCTGTGTACTTTGTAAACTGCTCTGGTCTGGTCACAAGGTTCTGCACCTCCAACTCCCCTGTGTCAGAGAGCGGCTACAGCAGAAAGAGAGAGAAGGGAGCGCCAACAACAGTGGGGCCAGGGGAGGAAACGGGTAAATTCACGGCTCACATGAATCACGGCTGTTGTCAAGTGTTCCCTTACACAAGGGAGCCAGAGCTGCTGAATCATGTGACTGGACCAGACTGGACTAAAAAAAGGTAAGTACACAAATCTTTTTTAAACAGGATGCAGGATAGAGAGGAGAAGGGAGGAAGGAACATTTTTAGCAATAATTAGTGTTAGGCATTACTAACACAAGACAGCTTGATATTATGTGTTTGAGAACATTGCAATTATGCTGCTTTTTGTATCTGCTATTTTTCTCCATGCTGTGTTCATGTGCATACAGTTTGATCTTTTGCCCACTTGTAATGCCTAAGGTTCCATGCACACCTAGGCATCCCGGATCGCGGGCAGAATCGCTGTGATTCTTCCCTTAAATCTGAATCACCGCAAACTGCAGGACGCACTTGTGATCCCGTTACTTTCAATGGCACCCCAATTGAGATGCGATTTTGTTGCGATTGTCACCCTGAAGTTCCGGAAATTCTTTTGGGCGACAGGCGTCCCGTTATTTTGTTTGGACGATTTTACTGCGATTCATTGGGTGACAATGGGATACCCTTGAAAGTTACGGGATCGCAAACGCGTCCTGTGATTTCCAGAAATTCAGAATCGCGGGCAGAATTGCAGGGATTCCACCCATGATTTGTGATACCTAGGTGTGAACAGAGTCTTAGGTTAAGGCATATGTGTCAAACACAAGGCCCACAGACAGAATCTGGCCAACCAGGCCATTTTTTGTGGCCCTTGCGCCTCTCCTGCAGCTGCAGCATCCCCTTCATCTCTTCCCCCCCTAACTTGTCTCACGGCAGCAGAGAGGAGGGAAGAAGTCCTCTGCCAGATCCTGCACTTCTTTGTGCAGCTGCGGATAGGGCCCTCTCTGCCTCCATCTCAGCAGTTGGCAGCAGAAAGGGGGACAGAATTCCTCCTACAGATCCTGCTTCTCTCTGTGCAGCCTTGTCTCCGCCTCCCCTGATCTCAGCATTCAGTACACTCAGACAGCTGATTCCCAGCCTCCTCTGGTCCACCTCCAAACCCTGCACTTTCTGCATCCAAGCCCTGCCCCAAGCTTCTTCTTCCTGCAGGAAGCAGGTAAGTGGAGTGCACTGTGATGTAAGGTAATTTTAGGAACTCTTCAGATTTTGGGGAGGCTCTTGACATCTGATGTAAGGTGTGTGTGTGTGTGGGGGGGGGGGGGTGCTCTGGACATCTAGCCTTTCAGATACAACTGGACCTTTGAGAACAACAATAATGATGATGCGGCCCACGATGAAATGGAGTTTGACTTTCCTGAGTGAAGGGATAATCCTTAGCACAGTCATCTCATCTGCTAACTAGAATCCACATCTCCAGACATACTGACAAGACTGTAGTGAGGTACTACTAATAGTTTTTGATGTTTAGTACTTGATTCTGATCCCTCTGCCTGATCCCATCCCTCCTACCGCCATCCCTCTGCCTGATCCCATCCCTCCTACTGCCATCCCTCTGCCTGATCCCATCCCTCCCACCGCCAAACCTCTGTCTGATCCCACTGCCCCTCCCATGAGGCAGTGGTGATGGGGGGAGGGGGATAACATCAGTAACGGTGGTGGTGGGGATAGGGATGACATCAGTGGCAGTGGTGGTGAGGATAGGGATGAAATCAGTGGCAGTAATGGGGATAGGGATGACATCAGTGGCAGTGGACATTGTCATCCCCATCCCCACCACCACTGCCACTAATGTCATCCCTATCCCCACCACCACTGCCACTGATGTCACCCCTATCCTCACCATTCCTACTGATGTAATCCCTATCCTCAACACCGCCATTGATGTCCTCCCTATCAATACCACATCATCACTCATGTCATCGCTATCTCCACCACCACCGCCACTGATGTCATCCCTATCCCCACCACTGCCACTAATGTCATCCCAATCCCTACCACCACTGCCACTGATGTCATCCCTATTCCCACTGCCACTGATGTCACCCCTATCCCCACCACCACTGCCATTGATGTCATCCCTATTCCCACCACCACTGCCACTGATTTCATCCCTATCCCACCACCACTACTGATGTCATCCCTATGACCACCATACAAAACTGAATACACATATTGGGACACCTGTGCACAAAAACATTGATTGTACTACACGTGTAATATATCACCCTGCACACTGGAATGAGAGCAATAATTCTAGGATCATTATTCATGGTTGACTCTGAACTGATGACCTGTATGATATTTTAAAGCTTTGCCTATGGAAAATATAGGGTACTTTTATAAAACTCATCTTTTATATTTTACTCAAAAATTGGGTAATATATTTTAATGTGCCTTAAAATTAACTGTTATCTCTTAGCCTGGGTTCAAACTAAATGTGGTGTGAATTCACAACAAATTCCCTGCAGATTCGGCACCTCACCTAAATCTCAACCCGTCCATGCGAACCATTTGCGGAGTGTATGTTAAGTTAATGACACCAAGCAATCGGTTTGCAAAACGCAGCGTGATTTGCAGAATTGGATCACATGGGTGTGCAGTCTAAATATAACTAAAAACAGAGAAACCGTTAGTTGTCATTATTTGTAATTTGGTTTCAAAAATAAATAAATAAATGGGCTGCTCAGCCTAAGTGCCGGTTCACACCAGGGCGACCTGTGAGGCGACCTGGTCGCCTCACAGGTCGCCGCAGGCCGCCTCCCATAGGGAAGCTGCGGACCCGTTCTAATAGGAGCGACACAAGTCGCTCCGACCTAGAAAAAGGGTCCGGAGCTTCTTTGGGGCGACCCGGAGGCGACCGCCATAGACTTCAATGTTATGAAGTCCGTGGCGGCCGCTCCGAGGTAGCGGCGCGCTGTTCGCACCGAGACCTCAGAAGTCGCGGTGCGAAGTAGCGTCGCCCCTATGTGAACGGGGGCTAAAATGCCCGGGCTTATTTTTTGTCCCAGTCCGGGCCTGAATTTAAATACTCTCTTTTAAATGCATTGCCATATTTTATGTATACAATTATATATTATATAAGTGTATTTAACATGCAGCCTGTTTTAGTATTGCCTAAAATGTGCTTAAAAAAATATGTGTAGATTGCTCTGTGTAGATTATATCAAAACAAGAGGTTCTGTAAAGTAACAGAAGGCCCCCAATTTTTTTTTTTTTTTCTTATCAAGTCAATTTTTGATTATATAAGCAGAATTCTTCCAAACCTCAAGGGCTTAGGCATGTTTGAAAGAGGCTTGCACCAAAAAACAGTTTTTATTATTTGCTTAAAAAACAGGGACTATTCAATTTTTACCATGCTGTATCAGACCAAAAAGAAGCTTCTCCTAATCTATGCAGGCCACACCAATGTGCTGAATGATCCAAAAACTATTTTTAGGGGGTATACTCCAAAATATACATTACTTTTGCCCAGGTTTGAACACACTTCACCTGAGGTCAGTCCATTTTTTGGCTAAGATTAGATTTTATTACAATCACAGTGATTCTTGCTCCAAACAAGATTCACCTTTTGTTAAACAAGTTTTACCCATGCCCACCAATAATTTCATCAAACAGGACTGCCCCAACATCTGTCCTGCAATAGAAAATACTTTACTTTTCTATTCACCCTCTTTATTATTCAGATACAGTAAATTTGTTCACTCAACATTCATCCATTTTCCACATAATATTACAAACTATTTCCTGGTTTGAAGTTGGTGAATGGGTAAGGCACTTCTTGGAGGTGTGGATTTAATCCTCAGTGAGAACTATCAACCTTTTTTTTGGGCGACAAACTTCGCACATTGTGGTTCGAAGCAAAGCCACACCGTGTTTTAGGTGTCTTTAAAAATGAATAACACCCGAACATGCATTTTGTGATTGCAGTGCGATTTACATTCCCAAAAATCCAAAAGTGAGTGGAGTCCAAGTGACCTCTGTCTATAATATTTAGCATTTTTCACTGCAGATCTATGCTCTGATAATAGTCCTTTTTTTTTAGACTGCCGAACAGTAGTGATTTAATCCCTTGAATAAGTCCTCTTAATTCCCTTCAAAAGAGCACTTTAATTTTATCAGTGGCTAGTAGGTATAGGCCAAACACTCCCCTGTTCGGGAGTTCTGCTGCTGTTTCGTAGGCAATGGGCGGGGACACCTGGCTACGTCATCCGGTGGCACTGCCCCCTTCTGACATCATATGATGTCACGTGACGTCAAAAGGGGTTGGGGCCACCTAGCGATGTAACCAGGTGGCCCTGCCCCTTCCCTATTTAAGAAATATCAAAGTGCAGAGCAGGCATACAGCAGGAGGCCTCCCAGGAGGCGTTATCTTTCTTTCTTTTTTTTTTCAGGTCGGCGGGAGGCGTTATTGACGATGGATTTACATTGAGGGACACTATTTTTTAATTTTTTTTTTAAAAGGATTTGTCAAAATTTGTCTTGTGTGGTTATTACTTCTGTACACTTTTTTTGTACAATGTACCTGGGCCCCCTTGTTAAAGGGGAGTTTCAGATTCCGTTAAGCACCCTGCCTGCAGACCCCGACAACCACAGCTCAGGGTTGTTAGGAAGAGGCCCTTGTCAACATGCTCCAAAGCAACTTGTCCCCATTTTGATGGCATGTGGCCTGGTATGGTTCACGGAGGGGGGGGGGTGCTCGCTCATCTGGTATGGATTGGGGGGGACCCCACATTGTGTTTTTCGTTATTTTTTTTACCAACGCTTTTTTCTTTTATTCAGCTGACAGAGGGGAAACCAACTGACAGCTGATGACTCATCAGTTGATAAGGACGACGCCCCGCTCCTTATCAACCAGCTTTCAATGCAAAGCTTTGCCCAATCAGGGCGCAGAATGCACTGCGCAACGCTCAGTGTATTGCAAGGTGTTCCTCGGGGCGAACACCCTGCAAATTCTGGTGTTCGCCGAATGTTTGACCCGAAATTATGCTCGGGCCGAACCATTCACCCATCCCTTGTGGCTGGTGTGATAATTACTCTGATTGAACCAATTAGCACTTTCTCACACGTTTCATATACAAACATTACTTTTTACTTTTCATATGGATTGCAGATACTGGCCTACTCAATTATATTTTAGAAATACAAAAAAAAAGTTTGTTTGAGGATCTCTTTAAAGTGAATATTATTATGGGATTGGGGTGTGTGTTTTCACTTTTTCCTCTGATGATTACATACATTACCAAAAAGTTGGTTCAGCCTGTGTACTATTCCTGTGAGTATCCCCTGCTCCTAAAGTTGAACATCAAGAAAAACAAATATTGTCTTTGCACACAAGGTGGATTTATATTCTTTGTGTCTATTGAGGAATATATTTGAATTAAAGTTTTTTTTTTGTTTTGCCTGGAGTTTAGCTGTAAACCTTTTCACTACTGGATGCTGGATAAAGAATTGGATGAGCAAGTTTGGGATGGAAGAATTTGACTGGCCTGCACAACCTGATAGAACACCTTTGGGATGAATTAGAGCGGAGAATGTGAGCCAGGCCTTCTCGTCCACATCAGGGCCTGACCTCACAAATGCTCTTCTGGAAGAATGGTCAAACATTCCCATAGACACACTCCTAAACCTTGTGGACCACCTTCCCAGAGCTGAAGCTGTCATATCCTGAGGAAGACGAGCTTGTGCCTTGCCGATACATCGATTAAAACTGTCATTGTGTGTTCACCTTTCAAGACCCGTGAGTGCCGCTCTCTTTTTTGGTATATATATATATTTTATAGATATGCGATTCCCTGAGAATTTTTTAGTTCGGTTTTTGCCGTCATCCCTATTATATCTTTGAAAAAGGAGGTTTGGTGCCTCAAGTCAAGGTGTGTGGGACTTTTAAAGGGCTAGTACACAAGGGTATCTTAGATATAAAGTAAAATAATATTTATTCCAAAATAAGATATAAAGTAAATATCATACGTTTCAAGTTACAGCCGATATGGTACATATGGTGTATGGGTTAAAGACCCATAGGTGAAAGTGAAGAGGAATATGAAAGAAGTGACATTGTGGTGAAGTGACATTAGTCTCTCTCTTGAGGTCCGAACGTCTCGGATTGGTGTAGGATCTTGGTATGAGAGAGTTTTTTATTCCTACGCGTTTCGGCGGGGGAGCCTTTTTCAAGGAAAAATGTCAATCATCTCTGTGAATATATGAAATGATAGTAGAGGTATTTATTAATTACATTTTTTGGCCATTCGGAAACATTTGTTTCGCCTATGGTCATGTGATACATACTTAAAAAGTGATATGCCTGGGCCTGCTTATGGTCCTCGGGTCCTCATAAGAATGAACTGGGTCTCGCTACTGGGATATGCAAGGTGAGAAAAATAGAAAGTAAGGAACGAGGATATTGATATACATCCGTACTTTGGTACATGTGCCAGTTGTATTTGTTATATACTTACTGGATACATGTATTCTCTGGGCCAGTTTGGGAGAAGAAGACATTCATTCAACCCGTGTCTGGTCAATCTGTATATAGAGGGAAGTTTTTTTATTTGGAGTTTTTAGAGCAATTTTAATTTTCTATATTCCATAATGTTTTGCACTTACTTTGCAACATATAGTTATGTGGTTAATGTAATTTCAGTTTTTGTCCACTAGGTGGAGTATTACTCCAGCTGGTCCTGTAGTGGTGCACAGTTCCAGTGGTCTCCACTAGGGGGTGCTGGTCCGGTTATTCCTATTCCTGAATGAAGTAGACAGGAAAGGCCTTATTTAGTGTATATCCCAAGAAAGAAGATACCATCAATGAATAATTTGCATTGTGGTATACTTACAGTTTTAAGGGTCCATAGGTTTGGGGAAAAAAAGGAAGAGGTCCTGGTAGCGTGGTCCGAGCGTCCTCACCGTCCCTCGGCTCGAGGGAAGTGACGCCCTGTTTGGATTCCCGGCCTTTTTATACCGTTCGCGCATGCGCAGTAGGTGCGCGATTTATGTAACGGAGGATCCTTTCCGGATGACGCGCCGCGGGTGCGCGCGCATCCTGTCTTCGTTAGCGGTATATTCGATAGCGGCCGCCGACACAGGGGGCGGAGCTGGGATCCCAATAGTGGGTCCAATTGGCAGAAGGTGGAAAGAAGTCTGCTTAAGTCCTTGTTCCCCGGCTTGTACCACCGGGGTTACCTGTGCCAGATGAGGATTATTTGGGGATGATAGCAGGCTTTTAAATATTCTTCCAGGCAAAAAGATATATATACAAGTAATGATTAGATAATCCATCTTTAAATAACATTCCATTTGGAAGCCGGTTTGGGGCTGTTTGTCCAAAGGAAAAGTCATTATGTATAATAAGAACATACTATATATATTTATTTTGTTATATTTATATTTAGCAGCAATTTCATACAGATCTGTGCATGCGTGGTATGGGTGAGACATGAAGATCTTGATTTTGGCAGGGGTGTTCGATCCCAGCAGGGGTTTGTATGGAAAACTAAATATTCCAAGAGTGTTTGTTTTCTGAGGGGGTTTTTTTGTCCTCCATATAGGGGAGTTTTTTTTTTTGGGAGACAGTTATCTGATATTGGGGTATTTGTTGATGTCCCTTAATCTGTTTTTCCGGATACGAAGCCCTCCAAAAAGGGGCGATAACTAGCATTTTCATTTAAGCCCGGTGGTTGGGCTGCATTTAATTTCTTTATCCAGCGGAGCTCCATTTGGAGTAGCACTTTATTCCAATCCCCCCCCTCTGGGGGGCACATGTATCCTGTCCAATATGGAGAATTGGACTTTTGGCATGCGGTTTTTGTGGTAATTGGCCACGTGTCGGCCCAGTGGTAGATAAAAGTTGCTTATAGACATACTTTGTAAATGTTGGTTAACTCTTAGGCCAAACTCTTGTCGCGTCTTTCCAACGTAGAAGCTTCCACATTGGCACTCCATCAGGTAGACCACCCCTTTGGTCTTGCAGTTGGCAAAATGTTTTGGGGTGAACTGGTCTCCATTGGGCAGTATCTTGTGGGTGGATTTTTTAATGACTGAGCACTGTGCACATGATCCGCATGGGAACGTGCCTTTGACTTGGCAGGGATCTTTTTTGGGTTTGAACTCACTGTTGACCAGTGTTTGTTGTAGTGATGTCGTTTTTCTATAAGTAACAAGTGGTTTTTCTGTTATTAGTTCTTTAATATTAGGGTCCTCAGTCAATATAGACCAATTTTTTTGAAGAATTTTTTTTAATTGTTTGTGTTCATTAGAGAACCGCAAAATCGGCCTTGTTGGTTGTTGGGTTTTTTCCTTAGTGGTGTCCTTTTTGAAAAGGATGTCCTGTCTGTTTTTTTGTTTAACTTTGTTAAAGGCCTTTCTGAGGCACGTTTTGGTGTACCCTCGTTCCTGTAGTCTCAAGTTTAGATCATAGGCTTCTTTTTTGGAGTCTGATTCTTTCGAGCAGTTCCTTTTTAGTCTAAGGAACTGACTATATGGTATTGATTTTTTAAGTGGTTCCGGATGGAAGCTGGTAGTGTGCAGTATAGTATTTCCTGCCGTTTCCTTTCTGTAGAGTGTTGACATCACGTTTCCTTGGTCGTCCTTGTAGATATATGTATCTAAAAATGGAATTTTGGTTTTGTGGTATGACATGGTGAAAAACATATTATGGTTGTTTTTGTTCATTTTCTCAAGGCATTTTTTGATAAGATCCTCGGATCCATTCCAGATTACCAAGATGTCATCCAGGTATCTTTGCCACAGGAGGATGTTTTCTCTATATTCTGAGTTTTCTTCTTCTGTCAGGAATTAATTTTCCCAGTCACCAAGATATATGTTGGCATAAGCGGGTGCACAACTGGTGCCCATGGCAACTCCGCATACCTGAAGGTAGTATGTTCCACAGAAAGAGAATGTATTGTGGTTCAATATAAATTCCAACATATTGAGGATAAAATGGTTAAACTTCCTATCGTGGTTGCTCTGTTGATTAAGTGTTTTTTCTACAGTTTTTAAGCCATGCGAGTGGGGAATGTTATTGTATAGAGCCTCCACATCTATAGTGACCAGTAGGGCGTCTTTTGGTACCGTTATGCCTTCCAGGATCTGCAACAGGTGGACTGTATCCTTCGTATATGATGCCAATTGGGTCACATGTGGTCTCAAGTAGGTGTCTATGACTTGGCTTGCCTTTTCCGTTATATTACCGTTGCCAGAGATTATTGGTCTACCGGGTGGATCTGTTGGATTTTTGTGGATTTTTGGCAGTGAGTAAAAGGTCGGCGTTCTCGGGTGTTTAATTCTGATGAATTCCCATAAGGGCTGGGATATAGCCTTGTCATTGTATGCGTTGTCTACCAGTTGGTAGAATTCCTTATTGTAATTCCCTATCATGAGAGGTGAGATAGCTTTGTAGCATTTTTTATTTTCCAATATTTTGGTGCACATATATTTATAGTGTTCGTTGTCCATCACGACAACGTTTCCTCCCTTATCTGAGGGTTTAATGGTAATGTTTTCAATCTCCTTGAGTTCTTTTAATGCTCTCTTTTGTGCCGGGTTTAAGTTGGCTGTTCGGTGTTTTTGTGTATTTTTTCGACGTCTTTCGACATTTGTCTGACAAACAGCGCAATGGTGGGATTGGTGCTTAGGGGTGGAAATTTGTGTGACTTTTTTCGGAAGGTGTCAGTTGTTGTGGCTTCCTCTATTTCGTCATCACTATCCGTGGCTTCATCAGTTTCTTCTGAGTCACTCAGGCCTCCTTCTATATATAACACAAATGCAATACTTACATTCAAAGAATATATATACTGAATATTTCCAAAGACACATTACTAGTGCAGGATATCCCCTGTATATTTAATCACTTATTCACTTATATCGTATGTAGTAAGCATTACTAGCAGAAGCAAAGTTCAAATGTACAAAAGTATTATTTTACCGAAGGGGAAGTTGATACTTGTAATAGACTTCCAGCAGAGGTAATGTGTCAGTCAACAGTAAGTGGATGAAAACATGCTTGGGACACACATAGCTCTACTGTATATTAATGCAAAAAAAAAAAGGAAAAGAAATGAAGGAATAAAAAACATAGGTCAGACTCAACGAACCACTTGGTCTTTTTTTCTGCTTTTACTCTTCTATGTTATTTTAAATGTTAAAACCTACCATATTACATAAGACTGTTTGCTGTAAATTTAATTTACTAATTGTACTGTATGTGTTTTTCATCTGAGATACAGCCACAGAACACAAAATTGGAATTTCAGACACGAATGAACATGTGCATACCAGGTTTCTGGCTTATACTATTCATCAGGGAGCCAAATTCCACTTATACTTGTCCCAAATATATAAAACTATCTGACACACATAAGCTATGCTATGACTCCGAGAATCAAAGTCATGTTTATGGGACCTTAAAGTGACCCTGTATATATGATCTTCAATTAGCACATGTAATTATATGTGTATTTAATATATGTTATGTAAAGTGGTTGTAAACCCTTACATATACCCAGTGAAGTGACTATCCTCAGGTGATATACAGAGATGAAACAAATCCTCCTATATAAGTTGTACCTGTTTATCTGCAGTTTTCTCTACTCTACATCCGTTCAAAGTTCTGAATTATAGCGCTTGTCTGGGAGTTCAGAAAAAAGGGGGGCGGAGAGCTGAAGTTACACTCTGAAGAGCTCAGTGAAGTTACACAGCTCAAAGGAACAGAGCTGAGGCAGTCAATCTGCTGGAGATCCCTCCTCTGTCACCATTTTACTCTTGGTGTCAGCAAAACTTGTCAGAAGTGATTCATACTGATAGCAGAGGAGTGAAGCAACAGACACCCACACTATAGAGAGATATGCTTTGTTCATATTTAATTGTAGGGCCGCTGATAGGGGGGGACCACTGGTCCTCTTGTAGGAGACCCGAGCACACGGGGGGGGGGGGGTTAGTGACAGACGACAATTGTGTCTCTCTTCCTCCTGAAGATAAAAGCTGGTTTCTCCCCCTCTCCCTGCTGCCAGCTTTCAGCTGCTAGAGGCAGAAAGACACATTTGTCATCTGTCACTAATCCCCCTCCCTGTGTGCCCCCCCACCCCCCCCCCCCCCTCAGAGCTTGCTCTAATGTTAGCTCTGCTAGGTGAGTTTGTTATCTATGTAACTTTGTTTCTCTCCCTGCAGTTCTTCCTATACTCCTTGTCCCAGCCTGTATATTTTTTTCATCTCTCTCCCATTGCTCTGTCTCCCTGACAGTCACAGCTGATCAGCTCCATTCCCATGGGGTGAAGAATTTACTGTTACAGCAGTTCTACAGCCGCTTGTCTCAGTGAAGGGAAAAAAAATAATTTGAAAAATATAATTAGGGGGTTATTCCCAAAGGTACTCTGGCTGTGTGAAGGATGGGTTTGGGCTGGAGCCACTTGTCATTCTATGGGGATGCAGCGCTGCGGGCCCTAATTTGACAGGTGTGCAGGTGAGTGGCCCCCAAATGCACACTGTCTGTGTTCTGGCTGTACACCTGCATCCCCATGCCTGTCAAATTGGGACCTGCAGCTGTGTTCATACAGAAATGATCCACTGATTCACACTGTACAGACCACAGCACCCATGTGCATGAGCCCTAACACAGAGATTTATATCTATCAACTATATATCTATATTATCAACCCAGTTTCATCTTTTAGAATTAGCAGGAATTCTGTGTTATGCTTTTAGGTCTCCTAATAATTATTTTATTGTATTTTTTTTTAAATATAGCTTTAATGTTTTCTTGGGGGGCTGTCAGGTAGTCTGTATGGGGCCCTGCGATTTCTATCAGCAGCCCTGTTTCATTGTGTACACATCCAAAAGCCCTGGCACTGCTGTTGTGCACCCCCATCTTGGATGTGATGTCAGGAATCCCAGCAGACTCAGGGCTGTAACTGAAGTGGCACACTATAGTATTGCTTTTTACTCCTTCCCTGACAGCTACATAAAAGGTTCTGTCGGGTGGTGAGCAAAAGGGTAGAGGAGCTGGTCCAGCACAGAGAATACAGGCATACCCCGCTTTTAAGTACACAATGGGACCAGAGCATGTATGTAAAATGAAAATGTACTTAAAGTGAAGCAATACCTTTTTTCATTTCCTAGGCAAGCTGGCTGGCCACAAATAGGATATGTTGTAGTCCTGGGTCCCCTCACATTGCTCCCTAAGTTTGGTATCCCTGTCACTTATGGTTTGGGAGTAGTGCCATGTCAAGCTGACCAAGATTTCCCATAGACGCCAATGTTAAAAACTGGGAGTAATGCCATGCCAAGCTGACCAGGCTGTGTCTGTACTCGCGAGTGTACGTAAAGTGAGTGTACTTAAAACGGGGTATGCCTGTATCTTAGACACTCCAGAAGAGAAAAGGACTATGACATTAAGGCTGGTTTCACACTTCTGCACTGCAGTTTGTCCACAGCACGGGTTTACCTGCGCTTTTCATGTGGTTAACCCACGGGTTCCCATAGAGTTCCTATTAGATCGTACGTTTTGTGTGCATTTTCTCAAAGCTCTCCAAAGATGCAGCATGCATTACTTTTGGTGTGCTTTCAGAAAATGCACCAAAAACACATGACCTAAGAGAAAGTGTATGAGAAACCGCAGGTTAACTAGGAAAACTGTGGGTAAACCAACGCTGTGGACAAACGGCACTGCAGCAGTTTTAAATCGACCTGAAAGGGGAGGAGGCTGTGCTTGGAAATTTACTAGCCCAACTAGCTAACAAGTTCAGAGGCACATTGCAAGTTAGCTTGCTTAGGGAAAGGAAAAACTCTGCAACGAAACATTTAAATACTTAATTTTTCTACGCTTTTACCTGCAATTTCTTCAGTTGGTGACAGGATTGAGAGGGGATTTACCATAATGCGGGTCCTTTGAAATAATACATTCCAACTAGAACAGCAGTTCTTAGGGTTCTTTAGTTTCAACAGGCTTCAATTTCAAAAGCAGCATGGTTTTAACATCTATTTGAGGGTATGTTCACACTTAACGCAGGTTTGAAATTGTGTGAGTTCATCTGAACCCGGATTTTAAGTGCGATTTTGTGGGCGATTTCAAAGACATCTGTGCAGGCTCATGCACAGATGTCTATTGAAATCGCCCCCGAAATCGTCAAAATGAATGCAGGAACTTTTGGACTTCGGTGCGGCGCCATGGTAACGCACTGATTAGGATAATGCCGTTATTGGCAATAGGTTGTGATTTGGCATGAGAAGTCAAATCGCACCGATGTGAACGGGGGCTGAAAGACTTCTGAGATAATTCAGAATTCATTGCAGGTGCATTTGACCTGCAGCTTTCTTGCATCAGCTGCTTTTGCATTCCCAAATATTGTATAAGGAGAGAGAGGCAGTTTTTAACCACTTTAGAACCGCTCACAGTAATACTACTGCGGCAGAGTGGCTCGTTATCGTCTGACGACGTAGTATTAACGTCGTCAGACACTCCCCCTTCTGGGCGGCGCTTGCGCGCCGCCGGAGGCTCGCTCCCGCTGTTTTCATTCACAGCGGGAGTCGGGCCAGGGGAGGAGCAGCAGCGATCGCCGCTGCTCTTACCCGATCGTCGGGGATCGAGTCTGGAGATCCGCCCGCTGTGTGTAAACACAGCGGGCGGATCTCCATAGTGACAGGGAGTGACAGATCGGACTGTTCAGCATAGCTGGACATCCGATCTGTCCATGACTCACACAGTCACCTCCCCCCCTACACGTCAGTAAGCACCAGGCATACATTAACCCCTCCCTCTCCAATAAAATTAACCCCTTCCCTGCCAGTGTCATTTTTACAGTAACAGTGCATATATATAGCACTGATTACTGCAGTAATGTCACTGGTACCCCCAAAAGTGTCAAAAATGTCAGTCAAGGGTCCGGTCTGTCCGCCGCAATGTCGCAGTCCCGCAAAAAAAATCGCAGATCGCCGCCATTACGCGTTAAAAAAAAAAACACCAAAAATGACAGAAATCTTTCCCTTTGTTAGTAAACGCAATAACTTTTGCGCAAACCAATCAAAATACGCTTATTGCGATTTTTTTTACCAAACATATGTAGCATAAAACAAATTGGCCAAAAATTTTTAAAAAAATTGGTTTTTACATCTTTTTTGGGGGGAATTTCATATAAAAAAATGTTAAAAATATTGTTATTTTTTCAAAATAAACGCTGTTTTTTTGTTTATAGCGCAAAAAGTAAAAATCGCACAGGTGATCAAATACCACCAAAAGAAAGCTCTGTTTGTGGGAAAAAAAGGACGTAAATTTCATTTGGGTACGGCGTCGCACGACCGCGCAATTGTCAGTTGAAGTCGCACAGCGCCGAATCGCAAAAAGTGGCCTGGACGGAAGACAGCAAAATCCTCCGGTGGAAAAGTGGTTAAAGGGTAACTCCACTTTCATGGGGAAAAAAATAGCAAATAAAGAAATAACAATATAGCGTATACAATTGCGACTCAAGTCATATTCTAAATTAATGTTATTAAGAATGACCTTTCCTTTTAATTCTGCATTCGCTGTAATTTTCTGAAATGCAATGTAATATGGCTACCTGGAGCTGTTCTGTTCACAGAATGTATACTGAACACTCCCCAGAAACATAATTTCCTGCTTGTGTGATTGGCTCACCGGATTTTCCCAGAAGTCTGCCTAATATGCAAAATAGATTTCAGGCATCCACTGCAACAAAAATGTCATTTTTGGTGCAATACTCTCAATAGGAACACGCCTAAGGGGATGCAGGCTGAGCAGCTTTCCTCATTAATGCTCTGCAGGTTCACAGCTGATTGATAATTATGAAACCACTCCCATTAGACCCACTCAGCACTGGGCACAGAAGAACAAACAATGATTTCTTCAGAATAACAAAAGGTAGGAATCTGCAACAAAGATGTTATAATCCTTGCAGTAAACATAGATGTATCAGTTGTGGATATTTTTAACTGATTCATGACAAATGTTCCCATACATGTGTAATAATATCTCTCACCCACAGGTGATTTGGTGAGCTTTGACATTGTGTGTAAATATGGCTGCTGCATATCCAATAGACCATGTGGTTATAGGGGGAAGTGCAACCATGTCTTGCTGACATTACTCACAAAACAACCTGTGAGTGGTCAGCAGGAATATTTACATCCTGTGAGTGGTCTCTGGTCTACAGGACTATAAATAGAGTCTCTAGCATGGTGGAAAGGAAGGTTTGTTTATTTCATTTTGAGAGGTCTGTTTTTTGGAGCTGTGGAAAGACCAAGCTTGCAGCCAGGATTCCTTATGGTCCTGTTCCTCTAGCTATCCAGTGTAAGCTGTTGACATTCAACTACCTGAGCTAAGTATTATTTGATATTTTGGGATACTCGGAATAGGAGTGTATGTTTAAGTCATGGTATTTTGGGTAATGTTTATGGTAACTTTTATGTGTGGGAAGCTTTATGTATTTTGATGTCCAGTAAAGTTTTGTTTTATGCTTTTTATCAAAACTGCTCTTGGTGTGTCTGTCCATTTTAAGTTTTCACTAGATATTTCAGTGGCTGTCCAGTATACCTTAGTTATAAATGTTGTTGTCCCCACATTTGATACAATAGATCACCCAGAGGAATGTTTTTTTCTTAACAAAACTGGAGTTACTCTTTAAGCAAACAAAAGCCCTTTAACACAGAACTTTCTTTATGTGAAAAAGCTGTTCATAACTAAAATATCAGTGTTCAGTAAATATTTGTGGGTCATCCATGATGCTGCAAATTAACCCTTTAAAGCTGACGTAACACAAATAAGCGGCCCCACTCGACTGGGTCTTTTTCTGTGGGGTTGCATATTTGCGTATCTCACGCTGCATGGGATGCTCCTAGCACAGAGACCAGATTTCACTGTGAGCCCTGTGCCCTGTACTAATGATCAGGACCAGAAACTTGAGATTCCAGTTCACCTGATTGCTGTGATAGCCTCTGATTGGCATTGATCAAATTGATCAGTCACTGTGAAGCCTGCCCTCGTGTTTTCTTTCCTTGTGAATGGAGAAGAGAGATACATCATATCTCTCTCTCTCTCCTTGCAGAGAAAAAAAATGTGTGTGTAAAAAAATAAAATAAATAATAATAAAAAAAATAAAGTAAAAAAATACCTAGATCAAGGTTTGATTTAGAACAGTGCCAGGGTTAGTGTTTGGGTCAGGGTCAGTATTTTTTTTTAACATAATTTTTTTTTTTTAATTAGCATTGGTGTCAGTTAGTATCAGTGTCAGTGTGTTTTAGGTAGGATAAAAAAAATTGCACTATTGTTTTTGTACTATGTACTACGTACTATTGTACTATGGGTACAAACAACAACTAACATACACATATGTAGTATCGCTGCAATCACCAGAAGCAGTAAAAATTAATTTGGGTTGTTCTTTGGTGGAAGGTTATGGTGGTACCAAGAAAGAAAAAGCTAAATTGTTAAAACATTTTTTTTTTTTTTTTTTTTTTTTTTACTGTTTTGGGCCTATTTTCTTTGATAAAAAAATGCAGGAGATATCCATTACCATTTACCACCAAATGAAAGCCAATTTTGTCCTGAAAAAAAAAAACAAGGTATAATCCACCTGGATGCACAAAGTAGTTGTGATAATATGTAAGGTTTTATTAGCACATGTCAAAGTTGCAAAATTGTGCTAAGGCATTTAGAGTTGTTTTACCTTTAGGTGCAAAGGGGTTAAATACCACACCTAATAAATCTAGGGCACACAAATTGATTGCTCCAATACTCCATAACTGTATACATCCTGTAGGAAAGAAAAGAGACCAAAAAGAAACTTCAACCCTTGAGCATGTGATGGAAGGGTTGTCTTGAAATGCTTTGTGAAAGATTTGCACATCACTCATTAGCCTTTTTTTCCCCACTCTACTTTTGTATAATTACAATAGCAGTTTTGTAAATTTGAGCACATTTTGCCCAATTTGTATAACAATCCATGTGTAAACTTTTTTGAAAATGCCCCCGTGTATTCATAAGGCAATACTACAAGTATGTAGATTCCATCATTTCCTATTAAGGTATATTTATACCTATCCATGACTAACTTTAAACTTTCTTCACTTGAGAATATTCTTGCAGACTTTGTTTATAGGCAGTATACAGATTCATCATCTCCTTCATTAACCAATTACAACAAATACTATTTTATTTTTACTTTGGAAGAGTCAGAACATAGATAAACAATTGTTAACTGTTTGCTATGGGTTATTGCTGTTTACATGGAACTGCTGGTCCTTGTGTCATTTAAATGGAATCCTATTCCAATAACAGTATAAAAATGATGAAAAAAAAAACATAATGTAGGCACCCATGATAATAAAAAAAGACTGCGAAGTGCAAGATTACTAATATTCTGGAAGAGATAACTGACCCGTTTTGCGTTTCTACACTTTCAGCTGCACTTTCCGGGCTTGCACCTCTGACAAAAAGCCAGAGATGCAAAACAAGTAATAAGGGAAATTGAACTCATGATTTAGATACTGGTGAGTATTGTTCTGCAACACATTTGTCAAGTCCCATTGCTAGTGCAACTGTCACTTGGTGACACCATGCTTGTTTACAATACAATGTCTTCTTGTCTTATATGGCTATAAAAAAAAAGTATTTTGTCTTCTAAGGGAAATCATTGTACCAATAGCTGGTAGACAAGTGGCATTTAACTCTGGTCCTCAAAGCTATCTTACGGTACGTTGGCAAATGTCAATACTGCCTTTTAATATGTAAAAAAAAAAATGTCATTTTAAACACATTTTTAAAAACAAAATTGTGTGAAATTCTTTTTTTTAATTATAACTATGCTTAGGAACACATTTAAAAAAAAACTGAAATTTAGATTATTAAACATCCCTGCTTTTATGTGGTTGTAAAGTGTGTGGTGTATATATAAAAAAAAAAAACATATTCAAACAAATCTTTTTGAATTTGCCTATGTAAGCATTTATTGCTTTCTTGACATCATGATAAAGATATGTACTCCTACTTCATTTATGGTCAAATCTTAAATCAACTAAATGATAACAGAACTGGAAGTTAAATGCGGATTGATTTTTCCATAGCCCACTCCTCTCCTTATTGACTAACTTTATTACCCTGTGTTTTTTTTTTTTTTTTTTTTTTTAAGATATATTTTAAAAGCTTTGTGTGTAAGTAGTGCTTGGAAAAAGAAGGGGACACCCTAAAAACTTGTCATGAAAATTGACTGCAAATAAAAAAGGCATTGTGGACTGTACTCAACTGTGTTGCCACTTACAAAAGTTTTGGCAGAAGTTTAACTATGGCACAAAAGTACTTTTAATTATTTGATGTAATCTGTTCACAGATGCAATGTTGCTAACTCTCCTATTGCTGAACTGGCAGCAGAGTTTTAACAATCTGCACTCACAGCTTTTGCGCTATACCATTTGCCGTAAATGATCCCCAGTTTTTACATTTTGCAGTGCAAGATACTGATATTGCCTCCCCTGGGCAAAGACACATTAGACAAATGGTAATATGATTCTCTCTGCTCCTGAAAGAAAAAAAAAAAGCTAAAGAGGAATGCAATCAACAACTGAACAATGACTTTTCTATAGATTTTGCAAAAACTCATTAAGGAAAAACAGAGTTATGCATATCTAAAAAAAAGATATAGTCATTTAAATGCTGGCAGCTATCAGAAGCTATGGCTTGAAGAACCAGTAGCATTGTAAAATAATTCACTAAACAGGACTTCATTCTGCAAACAAGTACATTACTGTGACTTTGATGTATCAGACATGCTTTTGCTTTTGCTTAATATGCTGGGATCGCTTTTGTAAATCACGTTTTCATTAGCACGTACGAGAAAGCTTTTTTTCTGAAAGGGATAGTAAACATGAATTACTAGCTGGTTTATGTAAAAGAACAATTAATAACATTTCTTTGATGGAGACATTCCAGGCGCATATGAGAGCGGAAGCTGTGATTGCGTGGAAGAAATATTTTTCTCAATTTTCCTTTTTTTCAAGCAAACTCCCTTATTCAGTATTATTCCTACTAAAGTGTATCACAGGGCAAAACATTATATATATATATATATATATATATATATAACACGTTCGGTACATTTGTTCAATACCTGCACGTTTAAACCTTTAAAAGTGTTTTAAGTACAGACTGTCTGTTGTTCTATCGGAAATCAGGAGCGCTTTTAACTAGTGATCGACCGATATCGGTTTTTCGTTGCTGATACCAATATTTTGGCCATTGCATATCGGTATCGGACGATATGGGCCGATATTTTTGTACATTTAAAATAAAAAATAATTTTTTTTTTTTACTTGACAGGTACTCTTATGGAGGGATCTGGGGGTCTAAAAGACCGCAAACCCCTCCTCTGCACTTAAAAGCATTCAAAACGCCATGTTTGGCTGTTTTGAATGCTGTCATTTTTTTAAATCTGGTGCCAGTACCCAGAAGTAATGTCATGACATCACTTCCAGGGTTTTTACATGGAGACCCGATCAGAGCCAAATGCGGCTTTGATTGGGTCTTCGGCGGTCGTGCAGGCTGGTTGCCTTGGTCTCCCGGTGGGACGAGAGACCCAGGCGAGGCATGGAAGGCGGCGGGAGGGGGGGGGGGCGATGTCCCCTCCTGATCCTTGTAATGACAGCTAAGCGGCTTCTAAGCCATATCGGTTGTTATTACAAGACAGCCGACCGATGGCTATGGACGCCTGTACCGGGGTGATGCCTCTAGCTGCAGTCATCACTCCGGTACAAGCACTTTCCGAAATATCAGTAATATCGGCCACCTAGGTCTCTACTTTTAACATTCTGATTGGGCGGACAACACAGCGCATTTGTTGAATTGAAACCCCAATCACCATTGTCAGTCCTGCTTGTTGGACTACTGAACTTAACATATCTGCCTTCCCTCTTTCTTTCTCTACATGCATACATTCATTTATTGCACAGAAAAAGAAAAAAAAAACCCAATGCTGCTGTGCTGACTCCCAAGAGCAGGGATCTCCAAATTACGGCCCTCAAACTGTTGCACAACTACACGTCCCATGAGGCATTGTAAAACGCTGACATTCACATACATAACTAGGCATGATGGGAATTGCAGTTCCTGACTAACTGGAGGGCCATAGTTTGGAGACCCCTGCCCAAGAGCCTGTCCACACACTGGGTCTTGAGAGATGTAGTTCTCCCTTGGCTACATCATTAGGATCTGAATTTCCAGCAGTTGCCCCTGTAACACTTTATAAGCCTGTTGATTATGTCACAAAGGGGTTGATTTACTAAATCTAGAGAGTGCAAAATCTGGTGCAGCTCTACATGGTAGCCAACCAGCTTCTTACTTCAGCTTGTTCAGTTAGGCTTTGACAAAAAAAAAGCCCGGAAGCGGATTGGTTTCTATGCAGAGCTGCACCAGATTTTGCACTCTCCAGCTTAAGTAAATTGACCCCAGTGAGTAATAAAAGCTGCTTCTCACTACAGGAACAAGGTAAGAGAAAAAGAACAATAATGGGACATGATCCAGAGGAGGAGAAGGAGGTTTAGGGTAATTTGGGTAATAACTGGACATCTTATACCCTTTAAAGCATAAGTTAACTTTTTCATGAAAAATGAAAAGAGGAACTAACTCCAATTATCCTGGCCACCCCTGCAGACCATATTGCCAGGTGTGATGCCCTGTTCTGCTTCCGCAATCTAAGTACTTAAAGTGTGATCTCTACAACTGATTTAGTAGTGGTGAGGCAACTTAACTTATAGTCTAATAGCTTGGTAGACATTGACTTGATCCAAATGACATCCTGCAGATCATAGAAATCTTTAACCCAAAAACTTGTGAAGATCATAACATGTGAACATCAGATAGATAAAAAAAAATAAAATAAAATCATAGTGTGTCTAGCTACAGCAGAATACAGTATATGTGATGAATGGAGACTAAGCATGAAGAAGAAGAAGAAGGGTGGAACTAACTACATAGAGCATCTCCTGGCTACAGGGTGAGGTAGGGACAAACTTTTTTAAGAGAAACAAACACAAAATGGATGTGTAACATGATGTGGTCCATGCTGCCATTGTAGTGGTCAATTCACCATATATCACAATACACAGCTGCAGAGTGAGTATCCATCAGAATGGCAGGAGTTTGTTGGTCAATGTGACCATGCTTAATAATGAGAAGTACTTCTTTATTCTGGGACATCCTACCAGAAGAAGAAGCCTCAGATGAGCCTTTCTTTGGTCAGTTTGTTCACGTGGCTGAGCTGACCTCTGCACACTTGCCATTACAAGAATTATGATGAATATTCATTCCTGGGCTCTGTATCTTAGTGCATGATGTATGAACTGCTACACTAGCAGCTTGGGGCATCACTGTAGATATGTGTACCGGGGTCGGGAGAGGTGGCCAGGCTATTTGGAGTTAGTTCACCTTTTCATTTTTTGTAAAAAGGTGTACTTACCCTTTAAATAAGTTACAGGAGACCTTTGGAAACCATGGCTGATATGGTTGATACCAATGCATAATATGCTACAGTTAGATGCACAACATTGCAAATTATGTATAGATTATATAATTATGTATAGTTCTTTTTATTATGTCTGCTCAATACATTCCCAGTTTCTAAACACAAGCTTCTATTCTAGAATATGTATGACATGTTTGCAGCTATTTTATATAAAATATCTCATATTTTAGATATCTCAAAACAGATGTATATTGTCACTTCTATTTTTTATTTCTTGGAGACCTAGCTGTGTTTCTTGGCTATGTGGTGCAGTTTCACTTAATGATCTGTTTAGAAATACAGTCAGGAAGCGTTTGATGTGGAGACCTCCGCGGAATATTTGGATGCATTTTATGTAATTTACTGCTTTCAGATATACTAATAAGGGTTGACCAGATGGCTAAAGTGTGCACAGGGAATGACACTGTAGAAAGACAACATACAGTAGGTTGTCCATGTTCTTATATAAATTGTTTTCATCGTCAGCTTTGTGAAAAACCTTTCCATATTTTTTGGGATGTTTATTATAGTAAACCTGTCATTTTGACGGACTTATAATAATCTAGAGGCAAGCATTGCAGCATAGTTGCACATTCAAACCTACACTTTTATTGTTGATCTACCTGCTAGTTGCCTACTGTCCTGCTGATCCAGTAGTTTAAAAGCTTCTGGAGTCACTGCCCTGGAACAAGTATGTAGACCAAGTGTCCCCAACTCTGACTTCACTGGGTGCATGTTTTTTCTAGCCCATAATATAGCATGAATCATGAATACCATGGACATTCAAGCAACTAGCATTTTTAAGAAAATTACCAATGGCAGACTACAAATGTATTTCAATAATAAATATTACCATTAAAGTGTGTCTAAACTGAAGAGTAAAAATCAGAGTATTGCAGGTTATCATTTCTATGATGTAGTGCAGTGATGGCGAACCTTGGCACCCCAGATGTTTTGGAACTACATTTCCCATGATGCTCAACTACATTGCAGAGTGCATGAGCATCATGGGAAATGCAGTTCCAAAACATCTGGGGTGCCAAGGTTTGCCATCACTGATGTAGTGGTTGCATTAGTCTTTTTTTTTTTCCAGCCATTCATTTTTTTTGTTTTCACCTGGTGATTCTGCAAGTAACACACTTCCTTTCCTAGTGGGGTTTATTTACTAAGGACAAAATTTGTCACAATTCTGCAGAGAAACCAATCAGTTTCTAAACTCAGTTGTTTAGCAATAAAACCTGAGGGGATGCACAAGCAACTTCTAAGTGTAGCTGTAGGAAGGTATTTATTAGAGACTAACTCACAACTGTAGTTTAAAAGAAGGCATTGGTCTCATGGCACTGTGTGAAGTGGTCCTCAGCAGCGTGGTTCGGGGGATCCAAAAGGGACGTTTTTATCTGCTCAATCTTTTCAGGCTGTACAGGATGCCGGCGCCGGTGGATTCCAGCTCTTCCTGGTCCATGGGCGCACTGGCAGTTGCGGGGATGACATCACTTCCCAGATGCAACGTGGGGATCTAGCAGCGACACGATTTTGGAGCATGCATTCCTTCTTCAGGCCATCATGTGTCCACTTTAGTGCCGATAATCACCCCTCATCAATAAAACCTGTAAGCCTATTGGTATCTCTGCAGAATTGTGACTAATTTTGCTGTCTCTAGCTTTAGTAAAAAAACTCCAGTGTGACAATACTCACTCACTGTAATAATGAATCTATAGAGGATCAGAATTATCACTCTAGCTCACAATAAACATATATATATATATATATATTTTTTTTTTTGCATATATAACAAATCCCTTTTAGTGGTATATTTAGCGGACAAAAATATAGCAAATAAAAATAATCAATGTAAGGGTTGGGTGCTGGTAGAAAGATCCTGCAGTTAAAAATAGTTTGTAGGGCATCTCAACTCTATATGGACATACATGCTGGTATATACAGATCGTTCAATCCACTTACCATATTCATCATCACAGACCGAACCCTTAGTAGATCAATTTCTCCCAAAGGCTTGATTGCCACTTTTGGCCTTCTCTAGCATGTATGGGCAGGTTTACCTAAGCTGCCCAGAGACTGAAAGAATGCCCCAGCATGTTAGTTCTTCGAAAACACGTTCAAACGATTTTTTGATAGTTTTACCATGTAGACTCTATAACTATTTATTTTTTTTTTTTTTTTTTATTACCAAAGAAATATGGCAGAATACATTTTGATCTAAATGCGTGAAGAAAGATTATGTATTTGCAAAGTTTTATAACAGAAACTAAGAAAAACTTTTTTTTCTCTCTAAAATAGAAACTAAAAAACCCAGTGGTAATTAAATGGTCTTAGCCTCAGCCCGTCCCTGGTCACACCCCCTGATGCATTTCAACCCACCCCCGTCAGGGGGGCATTGCCAGACAGGGGTTGAAAGTGAGTCCATTTCACTGCTACCTTACACCTGACTGATAGGAGTGCAGAGCCCTAAGATTTCTGTATACAACAGAGAGTGATATCAAGTGTAAATAATACTTTAGTACAAAAATTAGTATGCACCAGAAACAACATGGCATTGACAACTATTTCTCACCAGTATATGACCTTTCCTTGTGTGGACCTCTAAGAAAAATATGCTTTTATTATGTAAAGGGGGTCCCATACACATGAATTTTATTTGAGAGGAAGCAACTGATAAACTGAGCCCACACTGGTAATCATAATTTATTTGGGGTTTTTGTTGTGTTATTCATATTTCATTACTCATACACTATATTGTCAAAAGTATTGGGGTGCCTGCCTTTACCGTAGGGTTTAATATTGAGTTGGCCCCCCACCCTTTGCAGCTATAACAAAAATCTTCTGGGAAGGCTGTGCACAAGGTTTAGGAGTGTGTCTATGGGAATATTGTATATATATATATATATATATATATATATATATAACCTCATACTCTTCCCTCAGTGGACCAAAAATTAGTCTGTGCATAAAATCCGTTAAAAAAAAAAAAACTATATATATATATATATATATATATATATATATATATATTATCATACTAACCTAGGTGGAAGCAGCATTGATCTGATGCTGCATCTGTCCTCCCACTGGTTCTAAGCTTGACAACTGATCAGTCAAACACTGACGATCGCTCAGTTCTCCCTGCCCCTCTGACCAGAGAGCTGATGACTGTCAGTCACCGCTGTCTGCCCTGCCCCTCAAGCACTCACTGCGCTAGGGAGGAGAGAAATCATCTGGCTCAGTACCCCAGCAGTGCAGCTGAGAGGCTGAGCCAGGTGCCAGTCCAGGCTCCTGGGTGGATCCCGACCTTATGGTTGGGATCTTTCCCCAGCCTGAAATGGTTCTGTGACGTCAGCCGACAGCAGACTTTAACCTATTGTCGGCTTAAAAATGGATCAAAAGAGTGCAGAATAAACTACAAACTGCAAATGAGCTTTTGGTGTACTTCTCCTTTTATACAGGTATATTGAAGTACATATTTTAAAAACAAATAAATGTAATATGTTATTCCATACTGTCTACAATGCATTGTACATAATCATATTGCATTTCACTGTGTCAGTCAGGGCTGCTGATAGGGGGGACCACCAGTCCTCCTGTAGGACCGGCCACATAGGGGGACCTGAACAGCAGGGGAAATTGTTGCGGTCGGGCGGAGGGGCAATTACTGAAGGATGCCCTGCGTGGCTCTCTGCAGCAGCTGAAAGCCTGTTTCTCTCACTCCCATCTGCTTTCAGCTGCTGCAGGGAGAGACACAGAGAATTGTATCTGTAATTGCTTCCCCCAGCCCCCGGCCAGTTCTGTCTGTTTCTGATCACCCCATGTGCCCCCCTGTCACTCTGACACCCCCAGACTTTTAAACATTCTAATAAATACTTTTTAAAAATTGTAAAATAAAATAAAATAGTTTTAAAAATGTAAAAAACAATTAAAAAAGTGCTCTCTGTTATGTTTGTGTCCGCTAATAATGATTTTAGTGTATTTTAAGTGAAAATATTGCTTTGATATATTCGGAGTGGCCCTACCAGGTAGGCTGTACAGGGCCCCATGATTTCTAACAGCAGCCATGGTGTCAGTTTCAAAATTTTAATACCCTAAAAGGGTATTATGGAATTATATAACTAAGGGTAAGGAGCTAGACAGAAAACTACAGCATTGTTCTTGCCGTACTTTTGCAGCAAGACCTAAGGGAAATTATTAATATGATGGATAGACAGGGGACAGGCAACCTTATTTACCTTGCCTGTCTGGGAGAGTTTACAAATTTCATGCCAGACTGAGTAGCTCATCAAATACTTCTGTCTCTGTGAAGAAGACCTTTAGTCATTTCCCCACCCATCACAGGTTATAGTTAATTGAGCACTTAAACTGTTCCACAACTGCTGAAAAGATGCCAATCACCTGGATTTAGAGTAAAGTAGAAAATAGAACAAATATAGTTCATTTACAGTTCACTGCCTTTTGCTGTAGAATTCTACGCCCAGAATTAAACCTTGAAGAATAAGTGCACCTTCGTGATAGAAATAAAATGAACTGTTATGCTGCTCCCTATAACTGGTTTATTCAGTGACAGCAGGCCTAAAATCATAAATTTCAATACCATGAGGTCTCTAGATGAATATATGAAAATAAATCTACAGAAGGCTCCGCATGCATCCCTTTAGATGTGCATGAACCTTACTTATTCATGCCATTTTTTCCACTTTTGAGCTAGTCTAGAAAGCACGCACATCAAATGGAATTCAAGGAATGTTTGCTTGTATATACATACAATCCTGTATATGCAGGGGACTTAATCACGAAACAGAAGTAAATCAGGCCTGGGAGGATGCTTGATGATATATTAAGATATACTGTCTTTCCCATGGACAACCAGACTACATAAATTCATGACTGGTAAAGACTAGCGATGAGCTGAACATAACTGAGTTATGTTTTAGGCCCCATTCTCACATGCGGGCCTTTCGGATCCGCCTGTCAGTTTTTCAGGCGGATCTGAACGGATGCCCTATGCATCTCTATGGGGCAGCGGATGTCAGCAGAGACATGTCCACTGACATCCGATCCGATCCGTCAAATCCGGAAGGATGGAAACCCTATTTTCCATCCCTCTGGCGGATCGGATCAAATGAGAACGGACAGACGGTCCATTCTCATCCGATTCCCCCTAAGAGGACAGCAAGGATCTGACACCTCTGTCTCTGCACACAGAGCAGAGACAGGGCTGTCATCTGCCTGCTCAGCGGGGGATCGGCGGATCGATCACCGCTGAGAAAAACGGAGTCCGTCGGCCGAACGGACACGCGTGAAAGGGGCCTAAAGGCTAAGTTCACCTTTGTTTGTTTTTTTTTTCTAAATTCCAGCTCCCCTATGTACCAATATAGCATTAATGTACTTATTTTGCAAAAAAAAAAAACAGCTTTTCATTGATTCTACACCGGCTTACCTCACTCTCTTCATAGCTGTTAAAACACACTGCTCCATTACTTCTACCTTACTTCCTGGTCAGACTTTAGGTCATAACACAGGGAGGAGTTAACCAGCTGATCTCATTAGCACACACCCTGCATCATCCACCCTCAGCTGGTCAACTCCTTCCTGTGTTATGACCTAAAATCTGACCAGGAAGTAAGGTAGAAGTAATCAAGCAGTGTTTAACTACTTCTGGACCTAAAGATTTTCCCCTAATAACCAAGCCATTTTTATGCGATTCGGCACTGTGCTATTTTAACTGACAATTAATTGGTCGTGCGACACTGTACTTTTTTTTCCAACAAACATAGGCTTCTTTTGGTGATATTTGATCACCTCTGCAATTTTTATTTTTTGCACTTTAAACAAAAAAAGAGCGACAATTCTGGAAAAGAAAAAAAAATAACAATATTTGTCACTTTCTGCTACATAACATTCCCAATAAAAAAAAATGTTAAATCCAATTTTTCATCATTTTAGGCCAATATGTATTCTGCTACATATTTTTGGAAAAAAAAATCCCAGTAAGAGTATATTGATTGGTTTGTGCAAAAGTTATTGCATCTAAAAAATAGGGGAAAAATGTATGCCATTATTATTTATTTATTTTTTACTAGTAATGGTAGTGATCAGCGATTTTTAGCAGCACTGCGAAATTGTGGCGGACAGATCAGACACCTAACTGACATTTTTGACACTTTTGGGGGGACCAGTAACATTACTACAGTAATCAGTGCTAGAAATATACACTGTTACTGTACTAATGACACTAGCAGGGAGGGGGGTTAACACCAGGGCGATCAAAGGGTTAAATTTGTCCCTAGGGGGTTCTTTCTAACTGTGTGGGATGTACTTATGGAATGAACACAGAGACCTGTGTTCCTAAATAGGAGGAACACAGGAGCCTTGTGTTCATCACTGACAGAACAGCGGGGAGCGATCGTGGGTGCCCGGAAGCAATTGCGGACGCCGGACCCACAGATCAGCTTCCCCTGTGGTGAATTGTCACACGTGCGCTCCTCCGGTGGGGCGGTCCAACGAAGCACCATACAGTTACCTCATTTCGAGGGACAGAGCTGACCTGCCGCAGTATTTGTACTGCTGGCAGTCGGCAAGTGGTTAAACAGCTATGAAGAGAGTTAGGTAAGCCGGTGTAGAATTAATGGAAAGCTGTTTTATTTTTGCAAAATAAGTACACTAATGCTATATTGGTACATAGGGAATCTGGAATTTAGAAAAAAGATAACAAGAAAAAAGATGAACTTAGCCTTTAGGGTAGGTTCAGTGAACATGACTATAGAACAGGTGCCAAATATGAACCCCACTGAAGTCAATAGAACAAATGAATAAAACATTTTAGTGATGCTTAACGTCAAACAGTAAAGGGATTGTAAAGATAGCACATTCTATGCATTAAGATAAAAAAAACCTTCTGTGTGCAGCAACCCCTCCTCTGCCCCTGTAATACTTAGCTGAGCCCGTCTTTATCCAGCGATGTTGCAGGAGTATCTAAGTTGCCTGTGACTCCCGTTCTCATTGGCTGAGACAGCAGCGCAGCGCAATTGGCTCTCACTGCTATCAATCAAAATCATTCAGCCAATCGGGAGAAAGAGGGGGCAGGGCCAGGTCGCGGATTTGTGTCTGAATGAACACAGGTTGCTGTGACTCTGCTCAGGTGCCCCCATAGCAAGCTGTTTGCTGTGGGGGCACTCCACAGGAGGGAGGGGCCAGGAGAGCCGAAGAGGAGCTCGAGAAGAGGAGGATCTGAGCCACTCTGTGCAAAGCCAACTACACAGAGAAGGTAAGTATAACTTGTTTGTTATTAAAAAAAAAAAGAAAATTTACAATCACTTTAACATTAGAAAATTCAATTAAATAACATGCCTGGAGGATGCCCTGACCTTGCCTGTGAATTGGCACATCTGCCTGATGTATACAACCTACTACAGCAACACTGACCTTTACAAAGAAAAAAGTGCATTTAAATGGCCAGCAAAAGGACAACTTCACCTGCGTCATCCTGTTTGTAAACAAAGGGGCCAGCGATTCCATTCATCTCTATGAAACTCTTGTGCTAGGTGAGGGTCTGATATAGATGGTTATGGGGGACCCCCACAAAAAAAGAAAAACAGCATGGGGGTTTTCCCATAACTCATACCCAACCCTCCAGGTCTGGTATGAATTTTAAGGGGGACCCTATACAAAAGAAAGACAACAATGATGTTACCTGGGAGACCCTACTCTTTTGGTAACGTCAACGGTCATCAACCAACACTGTCACTGCAGGGGAAGTGACAGAAACAGTAAGGTTAATTTACTAAAGGTAAACAGACTGTGCACTTTGCAAGTGTGATTGCTCCAGAGCTTAGCAAATGAGGTAAAGATGCAATTCATGATCACATACAAGGAAAATAAAAAACAGAGCATTTTTTTGGCACATGATTGGATAATAGAAGTCAGCAGAGCTCCTCTTCATTCACTAAGCTCTGGAGCAACGGCACTTACAGAGTGCACAGTCTATTTGCTTTCACTAAATCAACCCCAATGTGTCAGTGATCGGCATGTTTTTCTTCATTGGGAATCAGACATCATTTTTTACCTGCATTTACATTGCTGGATGACATAATTACCAATACACAGTATGTGTACATCACGGGACTTTTTATTTATTAGAGGTCTTTTGAAAAGCTGTGTGTTTATTTACTGTTCACTTTTTTTTGTAAATGAGTAGGATACTATGTATTCTCTTACTCATTCACATATGGGGCTTGGTATGGTTCAGGAGGTATTAGCTGCATAAGTTTCATGCCGATCCCTCTTACTTATTCACATCTGGGGCTTGGTATGGTTCGGGAGGTATTAGCTGCATTCGTTTCATGCTGATCCCTCTTACTCATTCACATCTGGGGCTTGGTATGGTTCAAGAGGTATTAGCTGCATAGGCTTCATTCTGATCCCTCTTACTCATTCACATCTGGGGCTTGGTATGGTTTTGGAGATATTAGCTGCATTAGCTTCATGCTAATCCCTCTTACTCATTCACATCTGGGGCTTGGTATGGTTCGGGAGGTATTAGCTGCATTAGTTTCATGCTGATCCCTCTTACACATTCACATCTGGGGATTGGTATGATTCAGCAGGTATTAGCTGCATTAGCTTCATGCGGATCCCTCTTACACATTCACATCTGGGGTTTGGTATGGTTCAAGAGGTATTAGCTGCATAGGCTTCATTCTGATCCCTCTTACTCATTCACATCTGGGGCTTGGTATGGTTTTGGAGATATTAGCTGCATTAGCTTCATGCTAATCCCTCTTACTCATTCACATCTGGGGATTGGTATGGTTCGGGAGGTATTAGCTGCATTAGCTTCATTCTGATCCCTCTTACTCATTCACATCTGGGGCTTGGTATGGTTCAGGAGGTATTAGCTGAATAAGTTTCATGCCGATCCCTCTTACTTATTCACATCTGGGGCTTGGTATGGTTCAGGAGGTATTAGCTGAATAAGTTTCATGCCGATCCCTCTTACTCATTCACATCTGGGGCTTGGTATGGTTCGGGAGGTATTAGCTGCATAAGTTTCATTCTGAACCCTCTTACTCATTCACATCTGGGGCTTGGTATGGTTCTGGAGGTATTAGCTGCATTAGCTTCATGCTAATCCCTCTTACTCTTTCACATCTGGGGCTTGGTATGGTTCGGGAGGTATTAGCTGCATTAGCTTCATTCTGATCCCTCTTACTCATTCACATCTGGGGCTTGGTATAGTTCAGGAGGTATTAGCTGCATAAGTTTCATGCCGATCCCTCTTACTTATTCACATCTGGGGCTTGGTATGGTTCGGGAGGTATTAGCTGCCTTAGTTTCATGCTGATCCCTCTTACTCATTCACATCTGGGGCTTGGTATGGTTCAGGAGGTATTAGCTGAATAAGTTTCATGCCGATCCCTCTTACTTATTCACATCTGGGGCTTGGTATGGTTCGGGAGGTATTAGCTGCCTTAGTTTCATGCTGATCCCTCTTACTCATTCACATCTGGGGCTTGGTATGGTTCAGGAGGTATTAGCTGAATAAGTTTCATGCCGATCCCTCTTACTTATTCACATCTGGGGCTTGGTATGGTTCGGGAGGTATTAGCTGCCTTAGTTTCATGCTGATCCCTCTTACTCATTCACATCTGGGGCTTGGTATGGTTCGGGAGGTATTAGCTGCATTAGCTTCATTCTGATCCCTCTTACTCATTCACATCTGGGGCTTGGTATGGTTCAGGAGGTATTAGCTGAATAAGTTTCATGCCGATCCCTCTTACTTATTCACATCTGGGGCTTGGTGTGGTTCGGGAGGTATTATCTGCCTTAGTTTCATGCTGATCCCTCTTACACATTCACATCTGGGGCTTGGTATGGTTCGGGAGGTATTAGCTGCATTAGCTTCATTCTGATCCCTCTTACTCATTCACATCTGGGGCTTGGTATGGTTTTGGAGATATTAGCTGCATTAGCTTCATGCTAATCCCTCTTACTCATTCACATCTGGGGCTTGGTATGGTTTGGGAGGTATTAGCTGCATTAGCTTCATGCTAATCCCTCTTACTCTTTCACATCTGGGGCTTGGTATGGTTCGGGAGGTATTAGCTGCATTAGCTTCATTCTGATCCCTCTTACTCATTCACATCTGGGGCTTGGTATGGTTCGGGAGGTATTAGCTGCATGCTAATCCCCTCTTTTCTAGCCTACGAGGCTGCTTGTTCAGATAAGAATCGGGGGTGAATTTTTACGGGGATCCTACAGTTTTTTTATTTTTGCATAGGGTTCACCATTAAAATCCCTACCAGACCCCAAGGTTCTTGTAAAGAATTTGGGGAGGACCTCCCACAATTATTTTTAGGGGGATTGCACTTAAAATTCAAATCAAACCTAAAAAGCCTTATATGATTATTGAACCCCCTTACTATTTTATTGTTAAAATTATTCCCAGTTCCTTTGGTTACATGGCTTCAACCAGTACATGAATGGAGGCAGTTGTGTTACTGGTTGCTAAGGATGTGGCAGATGCCTGCATCAACAACCTTTAGAGCAGAAGAAGGAAGTTGTCATATGCAGAAGCGGGGGAAAAACTCACTACTAAATATAATGATTGGCTTCTGCCAAATGGGCTGAAAGTGCAATGTTTGGATAAACCCTGAACAAAGAAAACTGGGAGCTCATCCCTAATAAAGACTTCATATTGCTTAAAGGCACACTTGGTCTTTTTTGAGGGAAAGCATAGAGATCTTTTTTTTTCTATAACTCCTAGTCCTCTGACTCCTTTGGCCAACAATTTAGACTTTTCCCTAGCTGAAAGGAGAAAAAGAACACTAATGATACGTTAATCTCTCTGCACTTCTGTTCTTTGTCAACATATAAGCACAGGAGCACTACTGACTGCTTCCTTGTGCTGTTTACTTCTCTCCCAGTTCGAGTTCTGCTGTAAAGTTTCTGATACCAGGGTAAACTCATGTACTTACATTGCTTTCATTTAAATAAATGCATTTAAAGTAGAACTATAGGAAAAACTTCTTTTTTTTGGATAAAGCAAGGAAGGGTTAAAACCCATGTCAGATTTTTTTCCGCCATCTGTGTCCCATTGCAGAGATTTCACTTCACTTCCTGTTCCATAGCCAAACAGGAAGTGAGATGAAATCCCTTGGGGACCCCCAGGCCATTAGAACTAGTGTCCCTATTGGAAGATTCACGCGCTATTACTTTCTTCGGGACAATCCAACATTTGGAATTTTCTTTTACTTTCACTCTCAATGATAATGGTAAATTGGACAAATAGAGAGGCTGAATCTCCCTAACAGGGTCACAGGCAGCAATAAAAACTGACAGCTGTTCATACCCTTCTCCACTCTATTCAAAACCAAAAAAAAAAAAGTTTTGCCTTTAGTTATACTTTGACCAGTGACAATACTACAGTAATCAGTGCTAAAAACAATGCACTGTCACTGTAATAATGACACTGGCAGGGAAGGGATTAACCTAGGGACGATCGAAGGGTTAATTGTGAGCCTAGGGAAGTGTTTTCTAAATGTGGGGGGAGGGTCTTGTGAAATTATCATAGAGACCTGTGATCCTATAAAGGAGGATCACAGGTGCTCTGTGATCATTTCAGAGAGAACAGTCAGCTGTGTTTACAACAGCTCACCGCCCTTCTCTCTCAGCGGGGAGCGATCGCGGGTGCCGGCGGCAATCGCAGCAGCTGGTCCCATGTTTCGGCATCCCTGCTGCCTAGTGGGGGCGGCAGCCTGCCGCCACTGACACGCGCTCGCCCTCAGAGGCGCTCCTGCGAACCGATGTACCCCTACGTCGATTCGCGCAGCCGAGCCAGCCTCGGCTGGTCATTGATTAATTAACGAATATACTGTAGAGCTGCATGAATTTGTGTCTTTTATGTTTGCCTGGATTCAGCTTTAAAGCAGACCTACCGTACAACTATTGATAATACAGCCAATAGTACAACTTGAATCACCAGGTGTAGCTGTTGGCAGGTGTTTGATTCATAAGAAATGACATTTATAGGTGCTGTAAGTTTCCCCTGATTTCCTCAACTTAAAAACTTTTGTACTCACCTAAACACTTTTTCTAGAATGTTCAAAGAGTTAAAAGCTGCAATATCCTGATGATAAATGACCTCTAATCTTATGTAAAATGTTATACTGCGCTCAGAATATAATTATAAATGTGATATATAAAATGTGATTCCAAAACTATAATTTTATTAATGTATTAATAAATATACATCACAAATCAACATCTAAATATCATTAACCACTTTAGCCCCGGAGGATTTGGCTGCTCAATGACCAAGCCCTATTTTGCAATTCAGGACTGCGTTATTTTAACGGACAATTGCGTGGTTGTGTGCCGCTGTACCCAAATGAAATTGACGTCCTTTTTTTCCCACCAATAGAGCTTTCTTTTGGTGTTATTTGATCACCTCTGCGATTTTAATTGTTTGCGCTATAAACAAAAAAAGAGCAACAATTTTGAAAAAAAAAAAACAATATTTTTCACATTCTGCTATATAACATTCCCAAAAAAAAAAATGTTTTAAATCAAACTTTTTTAACATTTTAGGCCAATTTGTTTTCTGCTTCATATTTTTGGTAAAAAAAAATCGCAATAAGCATATTTTGATTGGTTTGCGCAAAAGTTATTGCGTCTACTAACTACGGGAAAGATTTACAGTATGTCATTTTTATTGTTTTTTTTTTACTAGTAATGGCGGTGATCTGCGATTTTTTTGCGGGACTGTGACATTGTGATGGACAGATCGGACCCCTAACTGACATTTTTGACACTTTTGGGGGTACCAGTGACATTACTATGCACTGTTACTGTAATAATGCCATTGGCAGGGAAGGGGTTAATACTATTAATGTTCAAGGGGTTAAATGCAAGCCTAGGGGCGTGATTCTAACTGTAGAGGGGCGTGGCTTGTGAGATCATCACAGAGACATGCGATCCTATATAGCAGGATCACATAGCCTCTGATTATCTAAGGGAGAATGACAGACGGCTGTGTTTACATCAGCCCTCCGTCCTTCTCTGTCAGCGGGGGGAGATTGCGAGTGGCCGGCGGCCATCGTAGCCGCCTGTCACGCGCACTGGCTCCCCAGCTGACGAGCGGGGCGGGAGCGCGCCGCTGGTGGCGCGCACTTGTTCCCTAGAGTCTCCTGAGCGAGCGACGTAGTACTATGTCAGTTTGACCAGGAGCGGCTGCCTGCCGCAGTAAATCTGCGGTGGGCGGTCGTCAAGTGGTTAAGAACAAGTGTGTTGAAATGAACCCAATATTCAACAAATCCAACAGTCCACATTCTCATCCTGTGAACATACCGTATATACTTGAGTATAAGCCGACCCGAATATAAGCCTTTAAAATGAGGACTTTTGATTTTTTATGTTCGTGTCCCATAGACTTTGATAGAGTTTGCATGTTCGCTAGAACTTTTTCCCTGTTCGAGATGTTCTGGTGGTAGTCGGCCCATCCCTAGACAGAAACACTGATTCCCGTTAAATAGGTTGGGGCAAGCTGTTTCTCCTGCCAAGACTCAGCTACTTCACTGAGAAATTTCGATTTGAATCCAGATCTTTTCCCAATGGTGTGCTCAAAGAAAAAAAGGATACACATAGTGCTCTCTGCATTTTAAAAAAGTATATGTTTATTAAAAATACGACTAAGTGATGATAAAATCTGTTTATGTTTTGTTTAGTGTAAGCAAGCTGAAATGAGCTGCTTCTGACTGCAGCTGCTAGAGTTACACAAGTGCTGTAACAAAAAGATCCCTCTCTTTCTGCAAGCAGCAAAGCTTTAATGATCAATTCCTTACTCCTGCCAGCCTACGCATTACATCATCAAAAGACTTCTCTCAGGAGTACACAATTGTTCCTAATGATTTTAGATGTTGATTTGTGATGTGCATTTGTTGATAAATTTATATAATTTGAGAATCACATTTTATGAGTTATGTTTGCAATTACATTCTTAGCGCAGTATAATATTTTACAAAACATTTTCCTATTTTTCTGTTCAGGAAATGTCATGGCAATAGCTATTACACTAAACTGACATACACGGAAAGGTAGATTATCAGAAGCACGCAATTTTCACTGCAGAAACATTTTTAGAAGCACACTAAGCATACACAGTGCCAGAAAGTAACCTGTAATATTTAGTGCTAGAAATATAGTTTTTCCCGTTGATGATGCATCCACTTTCATTTTTTTTTTTTTAAATGAACATTTAATGTATTTACTCATATTGCTATAAAATGGGAATTGTTTCCAGGCATGTAACTTTAATTTCCACAAATCATTTGACACATGCCTCACAGTATAGTTACATGCATTCTGGATGAATTTATATTTCCATACTGTTCTATTAGATGTGGTAAAAGCAACAAACTGCACATAAATGGACCCAGACAAGTAAAAACCATGTGGCATATGTTAAAACTGTATTGGATTTTTGCTCATTTTATTTTTTTTTTTTGCTGGGTGCATCCAACCCTTCCAGAGACTATGAATGTACTCTTTGGAATATATATACTGAGAAAAATTATGTGTTTTTGCCCCCATTTTTCATGAGCTTAACTCAAAGATCTAAGACTTCTTCTATGTACACAAAAGGCCTATTTCTCTCAAATATTGTTCACAAATCTGTCTAAATCTGTGTTAGTGAGCACTTCTCCTTTGCCGAGATAATCCATCCACCTCACAGGTGTGGCATATCAAGATGCTGATTAGACAGCATGATTATTGCACAGGTGTGCCTTAGGCTGGCCACAATAAAAGGCCACTCTAAAATGTGCAGTTTTATCACACAGCACAATGCCACAGATGTCGCAAGTTTTGAGGGAGCGTGCAATTGGCATGCTGACTGCAGGAATGTCCACCAGAGCTGTTGCTCGAGAATTGAATGTTCATTTCTCTACCATAAGCTGTCTCCAAAGGCATTTCTCCAAAGGCTGTCTCCAAAGAGAATCTTGCAGTATATCCAACCTGCCTCACAACTGCAGACTACGTGTAACCACACCAGCTCAGGACCTCCACATCCAGCATCTTCACCTCCAAAATCGTCTGAGACTAGCCACCCGGTCACCTGCTGCAACAATCCGTTTGCATAACCAAAGAATTTCTGCACAAACTGTCAGAAACCGTCTCAGCGAAGCTCATCTGCATGCTCATCATCCTCATCGGGGTCTCGACCTGACTGCAGTTCATTGTCGTAACCAACTTGAGTGGGCAAATGCTCACATTCAATGGCGTCTGGCACTTTGGAGAGGTGTTCTCTTCATGGATGAATCCCAGTTTTTACTGTACAGGGCAGATGGCAGACAGCATGTATGGCATCATGTGGGTGAGCGGTTTGCTGATGTCAACATTGTGGATTGAGTGACCCATGGTGGCGGGGGGGTTATGGTATGGGCAGGCATATGTTATGGACCAACAAACACAAGTGCATTTTATTGATGGCATTATGCATGCACAGAGATACCGTGACGAGATCCTGAGGCCCATTCAACCACGACCATCACCTCATGTTGCTGCATAATAATGTGCGGCCCCATGTTGCAAGGATCTGTACACAATTCCTGGAGGATTCTAGTTCTTGCATGGCCAGCATACTCACCGGACATGCCACCCGCTGAGTATGTTTGGCATGCTCTGGCTGGATGCTATCGACATATACGACAGCATGTTCCAGGTCCTGTCAATATCCAGCACAGTCATTGAAGAGGAGTGGACCAAAATTCCTCAGGCCACATTCAACAACCTGAGCAACTCTATGTGAAGGAGATATGTTGCACTGCGTGAAGCAAATGGTGGTCACACCAGATACTGACTGGTTTTCGGATCCCCCCTAATACAGTAAAACTGCACATTTTTCAGTGGCTTTTTATTGTGGCCAGCCTAAGGCACACCTGTGCAATAATTATGCTGTCTAATCAGCATCTTGATATGCCACACCTGTGAGGTGGATGGTTTATCTTGGCAAAGGAGAAGTGCTCACTAATACAGATTTATGAACAATATTTGAGAGAAATAGGCCTTTTGTGTACATTGAAATAGTCTTAGATCTTTGAGTTCAGCTCATGAAAAATGGGGGCAAAAACAAAAGTGTATATATATATATAGAGTAGAAATGTCCAAATTGGGACCAAAGTGTCAAAGTTTTGTGGGGCCACCATTATTTTCCAGCACTGCCTTAACCCTCTGGGGCATGGAGTTCACTAGAGCTTCACAGGTTGCCACTGGAGTCCTCTTCCACTCTTCCATGATGACATCACGGGACTGGTGAATGTTAGAAACCTTGTGCTCCTCCACCTTCCATTTGAAGATGCCTTACAGATGTTCAATAGGGTTTAGGTCTGGAGACATGCTTGGCCAGTCCATCACCTTTACATTCAGCTTCTTTAGCAAGGCCATGGTCATCTTGGAGGTGTGTTTGAGGTCATTATCATGTTGGAATACTGCCCTGCAGCCCAGTTTCTAAAGGGAGGGGATCATTCTATGCTTCAGTATGTCACAGTACATGTTGGCATTCACGGTTCGCTCAATGAACTGTAGCTCCCCAGTGTCGGAAGCACTCATGCAGCCCCAGACCATGACACTCCCACCACCATGCTTGACTGTAGGCAAGACACACCTGTCTTTTTATTTCACACCTGGTTGCTGCCAAACACGCTTGACACCATCTGAACCAAATAAGTTTATCTTGGTCTCATCAGACCACAGGACACGGTTCCAGTAATCCATGTCCTTATTCTGCTTGTCTTCAGCAAACTGTTTGCGGGCTTTCTTGTGCATCATCTTTAGAAGAGGCTTCCTTCTGGGACAGCAGCCCTGCAGACCAATTTCATGCAGTGTGTGGTACATGGTCTGAGCACTGACAGGCTGCCTCCCCACCCTTCAACCTCTGCAGCAATGCTGGCAGCACTCATACGTCTATTTCCCAAAGTCAACCTCTGGATATGATGCTGAGCACGTGCACTCGACTGCTTTGGTCGACCATGGCGAGGCCTGTTCTGAGTGGAACCTGTCCTGTTATACTGCTGTATGGTCTGCTGTAACCTGTAAATGGTTAAAATTGTACCTGAAATTGGGCTTTAATTTGTTACTAAAAGTGTATCCAAACAGCTAAGCATATTTTAAGTACAGAAAAAGAACATTTTATTCTTACCAGAAGTCTTCTGTCCTTCTAACTCCCTGTGCACTTAAAGTGGTTGTAAACCACATACAGCACACACACACATATTATATATAAATATATATATATCTAGATGCGAGCGACTGGCCTCAGGTGATACACAGAGATGGAATCCTCCTACATACATTTTACCCATTTACAGTATCTGCTGCTCTTCACTCTCTACAAGCTTACAAAAAATGTATTTTACACAGAATCTCTGAGCCCTGAAAAGCAGGGGGTGGGGATCTAAAGTCACACACTACAGAGCCTAATGAGGAGAGCTATGAGCCCTGATTGGAGAGAAGTGACACACCCTCCTTCTCACAGTACACAAAGAACAATCACAGCTGTAGCTGTCAAGCGTAGGCTGTGTGCTGGAGCTTTCTTCCCCATCACTAATTATCTCTCAGTGACGGGGAAAAAGCTATCAGAAGTGACTAATGCAGATAACGAAGAGGCAGCAGAGAGAAACCACACCGAGAGCTTTCAATAGAGACAAATACACAGTCTAGAAGAATGTGCTTTTTCACATTTCATGTTTGTGGTTTTTCAACCACTTTAAGTAAGTGGGACACCAAGATATGCATGCAAAGTTTTGAGAGATGCCTTATGGGTTTCAAGAACATCTGGAAGTGTGACAAACAGTGTATAAATCACTTTATTCAATAAAATAGAGTAAAGTGTAGTAACACACAGCAACCATCTAAAATGAAAAGCTGATTGATTTCTTAGATTATTGTGCTATGCGAGTCATCATTACTCATTGTACTCTCTTTTATTGCAGAAAGAAAATAAAGTTGCAATCCCTTAGTTCACAACCTTAGTGAGACCATGGTCTGGCAAATTCTAAATTCTAATTCAAAACAATAAAAAAAAAAAATGTTTTTACTCACACAATAAAATTATGGGAATTCAAAATGTATATGCAATATGTATTAAACAGGGAGTAACCGGTCGTGAACCCCAGGAGGGAAACAAGGCTTGCCAGATTGGTAAGAGGCCTCTTGACCACAGACTTTTTTTTATTATTGCCTGTTTTGCTGGACAGTGCTAACCCTTTCGTTGGGATTTGTTTCTTTCTAGGGCTTCTTGCCTTGGTTTGTAATTATAAAACTCAGTTTGAGCACTCTACCACAGACTTTGGACCCCACCACCAGCCACTGCCTAGGGGGTAAGGAGGGACTGCATCTGAATAATCAACCCTTATTTTAGCCTTGAGGTGTGTCAACAATCGTGGTACAGTTTAAAACAGAGTAACCCAAACAGGGGCGGACTGACCGGTCGTACACTTTGGCCATGATCTGAGAGCCTGGCCGCTGAAGGGGGCCCGCCAGCGTCACCTGCTGGAACTCTCAGCGCCGGTTCGATGTCTAGGGACAAAAAGACTTGCGGCCGCCACTATCTTTTTTGGGCCCAGCCGGGCCCTAGCTGAAGGGGAAGGGGGGAGGGCCAGTGCCGCCAGATCACAAGCAGCGGGGATCTCTGGCACTGGCTGTCACACAAAGTCCCCCCTCCTGGACTGCCTCCTGGATAGACAGCACACTGGTCCAATGCCAGGACGTGTGACGTCTATCAAAGGAGCCGGTCCAGGAGGGGAGACTTTGCGTAACAGCGGCGGCCAGAGATCCCCTCTCTGTGTGATCCGGCAGCTCTTCTCTCTAATCCCCATGCATTGATGGGCACTAGTGATGCTGCATTGATGGGCACTGGTGAGGTTGCATTGGTGGGCACTGGTGAGGTTTCATTGGTGGGCACTGGTGAGGCTGCATTGATGGGCACTGGTGAGGCTGCATTAAAGGGGCACTGGTGAGGTTACATTGATAGGCCACGATCAGGCTGCATTGATGGGCACTGGTTAGGCTGCATTGATCAGCACTGATCAGGCTGCATTAATGGGCACTGGTGAGACTGCATTGATGACAACTGGTGATGCTGCATTGATGGGCACTGATGAGGCTGCATTGATGGGCATTGAGGAGGCTTAATTGATGGGCACTGGACAGACTGTATTGATAGGCACTGACCAAGCAGCACTGATGGGTACTGGTGAGGCTGCATTAAAGGGGCACTGGTAAGGTTGCATTGATAGGCCATGATCAGGCTGCATTGATGGGCACGTGTGAGGCTGCATTGATGGGCACTGATCAGGCTGCATTAATGGGCACTGGTGAGACTGCATTGATGGGCACTGGTGAGGCTGCATTGATGGGCACTGATGAGGCTGCGTTAATGGGTACTGTAGAGGCCTAATTGATGGGCACTGGTGAGGCTGCATTGATAGGCACTGACCAGGCTGCACTGATGGGCACTGGTGAGGCTTGGCTGATGGGCACTGATGAGTCTGCGTTGATGGGTACTGTAGAGGCCTAATTGATGGGCACTGGTGAGGCTGCATTGATAGACACTGACCAGGCTGCACTGATGGGCACTGGTGAGGCTGTGCTGATGGGCACTGGTGAGGCTGCATTGATGGGCACTGATGAGGCTGCATTAATGGGCACTGATTAGGCTGAATTTATGGGCACTGGCGACGCTTAATTGATGGGCGCTGGTGAGGCTGCATTGATAGGCACTGACAAGGCTGCACTGATGGGCACTGGTGAGGTTGCATTCATGGGCACGGATGAGGCTGCATTAATGGGCACTGATGAGGCTGCATTAATGGGCACTGATGGGGCTCTTTCTAACATAGACTCTCAAATGAACACAGAGAGTACCTGCACATGCACGCAACACCATTAGGTGTTGCGCCGCACACCTTCACCCACTGGGCCTGCTGCAATCCTTCTAGTTCCACTGTCTTGGATAGGGCAAAGGCCGCCGCCTCACTCCAAGTCCCTCCCTCGCCTCGGCAAACAGTGCCCGGAATGGCGGAAGAAGAGAGGACACACCTGCTGACCACAGTAGTGCCAGGGTTCAGCCAGCCACTCACGCTAGTGAGCCACCTACAGCAGGGCCAGGAAGCCAGCCAGCCACCCACACTGACCCATCCACAGCAGGGCCAGGATTCCAGCCATCCACCCACGGTGAGCCACCCACACCAAGGAGCCAGCCAGCCACAACAGGGTGCAAGCCAGTTACCCACAGGAGCCAGCCAGAGAGGACATGGGAGGTAAGGTAAGAGGATCGCTACACAGTGTCAACTTTATTTCTACTTTGTGAGAGGTTGGGTCAGGGGTGAAAATCATGGCACAAGGAGGGGGTCCAATGAGGACCAGAGTGAATGAGGGTGCTCCTTCCAGGTCCCATTATACTCCTTTGTATTCCATAATTAAACCTGGAGGGGATTCTTTCTAACAGACTCTATAATGGACATTGAAAGGGCCTCTGTTAGAGAGACCCCACTCCAGGTCCCATTAGACTCCTTTGTAGTCTCTAATTGACACTGTTAGAGAGAGCCCTCCCCCCCCCCTCCAGGTCCCATTAGACTCTGTTGTAGATTATAATGGGGCCCGCAGGGGACGCTTTCTAACTAATTTAGGGCCCTAAATTTTGTCAGTCCGCCCCTGAACCCAAGCATTAGTGGCTCAATCGAGAATGTGCGCTACAGAAAAACAATAAAAACCTGACAGAGGTTCCAACCCATCCCAAACCTATTGCAAATTAATTTAAAAAAAAAACAAAATATAAGTGTAGTTTTTTTTTGTCCTTTTTTGCTGATGACCGTCATCATTTAAAATGTTAAAAAAAAACAACTTTTTTTTTCAATCACCTATCAGCAATGCCAACTAGCTTTATTTACAAACACATAACAATAGAAGGACAATCAGATACTTGCTTTTCAAATGCAATGTACTCAAAGCTTTTATTGACTCTCGAAATGTATTGCATAATTCAAATTTCTGAGTTGATGTACTCTGTAGACAGAGCCAGCAATTACCACAGTAGTGTTTTCCATGCATTTATATTGTGTGAGTTCCACATGCCATCTCCATCTGCAGACTATCATAGTGTTTGAGCCAGGCAGCCATAAGACAGATGGATGTGTGCCGTGTTAGCAAGCTCCCGTTGTCACATTTCTGTGAAAACAAGAATTCCATAAACACAAACAATAGCATTGTGCATCTATAAAGATACCATTATGAACTCTATCCATTCCATGATACTGCAATATAACAAATACCACAAACTTATGATGGGAAAGGCTAAGAAAGTATTTTGCTTATTTTAAAACATGGTCAGTTTGCCATATTTATTGCTTATCTGAACCCAAAGACAAAAAGGTGATTTGTCTAACCACTTATCGACCGCCCGCTGCAGATATACTGCGGCACACTGGCTCGGCTGCGCAAACAGCCATACCTGTACAGTGGGTCACAGGACGCACTTGGGGGCGCGTGCGCACCGCCGGAGGCGCACACCCGCCCTCATTAGGAAGCAGGAAATCCGATCCATGGGACCGGCAACCGTGATTGCCGTCGGGCACCAGCGATCACTCCCTGCTGAGAGAGAACGCCTGTCTGCTCATGTAAACACAGCTGACCGTTGTTCTCTCTGAAATGAACACAGAGCTCCTGTGATCCTCCTATTTAGAATCACAGGTCTCTGTGTTGATTCCACATGTACCTCCCCCATACAGTTAGAAAACATTCCCCTAGGCTCACACTTAACCCTTTGATCGCCCCTGGGTTAACCCCTTCCCTGCCAGAGTCATTATTACAGTAACAGTGCATATTTTTAGCACCGATTACTGTAGTACTGTCACTGGTTCCCCAAAAAAGTGTCAAAAATGTCAGTTAGGGGTCTGATCTGTCCGCCGCAATGTCGCAGTCCCGCTAAAAATCGCAGATCGCCGCCATTATTAGTAAAAAAATAAATAAATAAATAAAAATTACATAAATCTTTCTCCTAGTTTGTAGACACTATAAATTTTGTGCAAAGCAATCAAAATATGCTTATTGAATTTTTTTTACAAACATATGTAGCAGAATACAAATTGACCTAAAAGGATTAAAACATTTTATTTTTTATTAATTTTTTGGGGGGGGGGGGGGATGTTATATAGTAGAATGTGAAAAATATATATTTATTTTTTTTTTTTTTTTTCAGAAATGTTGCTCTTTTTTTGTTTATATATGTTTTTATATAAATAAAAATCGCACAGGTGATCAAATATCACTAAAAGAAAACTCTATTTGTGGGAGAAAAAGGACAATAGGGTACATCATCGCACGACCGCATAATTGTCAGTTAAAGTAACACAGTACCGAATCACAAAAAATGGCCTGGTCATTAAGGGGGCAAAACCTTCCGGTCCAGAAGTGGTTAAAGTAGAAGTCCACCCTAACACTAAAATCCCTGCATCTACAGACTTCCACAATCTAACACTAACCAATCTAGCCCTGTAAAGAAGAAATCAGTACACATACATTTTTTAAGCAGATCGGACTTGAACCCACGCTAAGCTGTCAGCCGCAGCTTTGCTGTGGAGGCAGATGCAGAGGACACCTACTAGTGTGCTTTTGCTAGCCCTCAACCAAACTGTCAAGCTATCAATTGGCGATGTCATAACTGATCACATGTGCAGCATCATGGCAACTGCAGATCAAACAAAGGCTAAGATGGCAGCTTCCTTGGCTATAAAGGATAGGAGAGTTTAGTTCCGCTTTAGGTCACTGAGCAGTAGTTATCTGAAAATGCTTTAGTTCTAGAATAGCTAACAAATATAGTGTGTGTGTGTGTCTTAGTAATGAGAGTGTAAATGGTTACACATATGGATAGACTCCTCTCCCCTATAAGCTTCTTGTGTGGTGTAATCTGAAATGCACCCTTTTATACTCAATTTGCTGGGCCAAGCTCTCCCTATATACTTACCTCTCCCAACTTCATTTAGTTCATCAGAAACAGTCCCCCATTTTGCAGGGACAATTCTGGAAGTGTCAATTTCATGGACCTTCACAGCTTTCACTGGTTCCTCCTGCTGACCTCCACATCCTTGCAGGAAATAGTTGTGGTTTGGAGGAAGCTTTAGCCCTGGTTTACACATATACCACATTGCAATCACACGGTCAATGCAAAGGTAACGACACCACAAAACGGGTCACAAATGCAGTGTGATATGCCTGCACCAGATAACGTGGTACAAAACGACCATGTGATCTGGTTGCAGTGCGGCTCAAAAAAGGTGCCTACACGTCTTTAGTGTGATGCAGTTCGATTTGAGCCCATTCAAAATAAATAGGCTCAAATCCAGAGATGTATAGTAACGAAGTAGAACTACTTAAGTACTGTACTTAAGTACTGAAATGCGGTATCTGTACTTTCCTAGAGTAGAATTTTTTTCTCCTACTTCTACTTTTACTTCACTACATTTTTTTGATGATTTCGATACTTCTACTCAAGTATTTTTTTTTTTGTGCTGCATAGTTACTCGTTACTTTAAAAAAAATTACCACTGCCAGAACAGTAGATGGCAGGTTGCATAAAGCTCAAAAAATGTGTATAATGTCATTTGTAAATCAGCGCATAAGAAAATAAAGGCTGCGTATAATAAAAGCTGCTATACCAAATCTTTCCAATAAAAAGAAAATATGAAACAAACAAATAAATGATGCTACAGCGCTTAAAGTGCATCAAGAAACTACTAACAAACACAGGTTAATCATTTGAAATAATAAAAAACAATATGATGTTCAAACTTTTGACTTCTTTCTTTAATAACTACATAACACAGTACTTGTACTTCTACTTTCAGTACTTGAGTAGAAATTTTTTTTCAAAACTACTGGTACTTTTTACTTTTAGTACTTAAGTAGCAAATTTTTTGAAAAAACTACTTGCAATACTTAAGTAAAAAAAATGTTGAATACTTTAGTACTTCTACTTAAGTAACTTTTTCTGCGAGCACTTCCACTTCTACTCAAGTCACTTTTTGATCGAGCACTTGTACTTTTACTCAAGTAGAAATTTCGAGTACTTTATACAAGTCTGCTCAAATCGCACTACGCTGAATAGCTTTTAAATTGCACAGGAATGCGGTGCGGTTCCTGTGAGATTCGCATGCAGGTTATAGTGTGGACCAGGGTTTACTAAAAACAAATATGTGGAGAATATAGACAGCCTTATCAACATAGCTTTTTGTAACATTTCTTTATTTTTAGATTGAAACTGAAAGAGGTGCTCCAGCAACCCCACTGAAAAAAATGAATTCAGCAGCTACACATACTGTAGTTGCTGACTTATAATATTAAGATACTTACCTGTCCTGGAATCCAACGATGTCAGCACCCCAGCTGATGTTTCCATCGGCTCTTGGGTGCTGCCACCGCCATAACCTGTAAGGGAAACCGGCAGTGAAGCCTTACAGCTTCACAACCGATTCCCTACTGTGCATGTGCAAAGTGCGCTGCACTTTCTGAATGGTCTGGCGGTGGGAAAGGAGGAGGGAGTCTGAACTTATGATGGTTTGATGGAAGTGGGGACTGGTACCTGTCAAATAAAAACAGGTACCAGTCAATCTTTCCCGTAGTTAGTAGACGCAATAACTTTTGCGCAAACCAATCAAAATACGCTTATTGCGATTTTTTTTACCAAAAATATGTAGCAGAAAACAAATTGGCCTAAAATGTTAAAACATTTTGATTTTTACATTTTTATTTTTGAGAAATTATTGTCATATAGCAGAATGTGAAAAATGTTGTTTTTTTTTTTCAAAATTGTTGCTTTTTTTTGTTTATAGAGCAAAAAATAAAAACCGCACAGGTGATCAAATACCACCAAAATAAAGCTCTATTTGTGTGAAAAAAAGGACGTAAACTTTGTTTGGGTACAGTGTCGCACGACCGCGCAATTGTCCGTTAAAGTAACGCAGTGCCGAATCGTAAAATAGGGCCTGGTCATTTAGGGGGCAAATCCTTCCAGTCCAGAAGTGGTTAAATTAGAAGGCAATGCAATGTGCGTTAAATATTGCATTATCACTCTAAACTGAGAACTCTCCATATAATTGTCACTAAATCTTGGACCCACTTGTAGTGGTATCTCTCCATCACTCCTTCCACCAACAGACTATAAGTTTGTTGGTGACCCATCCTCTTAGGCTTCATCTATTGAAATATAGAACAGGACAAATAGATCATGTGAATTTAGATCAAGAATTTACTCCCTGTTTTTTTAGTACTTACAGAATTTTGAATTCATGTACTGGGTTTCTCTACTGTATTACGTTATAAGGCATGTGTCATTTACTATAACTTTTGTTACTTTCAGCCATTCAACAATTATTTTCAACTCTAATTGGCTAACATTAATGAAAAGTATAGAACCCTATGGCAAATAATGATTGTTACAACCTAATAAATGATGTCTTGTCTTTTTTCTTGTGGCTTGACTTTAAAGTGAATCTGAGTTTTGCCATGCAGCCCAAAGCAACAGGTTATTTTAATGCAGACCTCCACATGCACATATACTTACCTTTCTTTCACTTCCCTACTGCACTGTTTAACCATTGGGAGTGAGAAAAAAATCGTGTGAGCTATAGGTCACTGAAGCAACAGCTTACACAGTGCTGATGAAATAAAGTAAGTCATATCTAGTCTCCTCCATACCCAAAAGTACTGGGTATTTCCTTCAGCTCCCAACTGAAGAGAACAAAGGAAAGATGAGTTAATGCTGCTGGATACTGAGAGATTAAAACAACCTGTTGCTTTGCCTCAAATGCAAATATATTGTATATTAGATGTTGGTGTATTGGCTTATTGGGTTTTTGGGTTATCTAAACCGAAAAAAACAAAACTACAACATATTGCAGATTGCCAGTCCTTAGATGTGATGGCCACATAAAGTTCTGTTTTGAGGTTTCAGTTCAGTGCACAGGAAGTTACAAACACACTTGATTTGATGTAAGATCAACAGGATTTTCTGGTATATGCTTAAAGTATATTTAAGGATGAAATGTAATGCAGAATTGTAAGGTGCAATATATTACATTTTTGTTCTTGGGATAAGATACAATTTAGGACCTGGGTCTAGGCCACATTAGTGAACATATGGGCTGATTTACTAAAGGAGTTGAGAATTTTCACACAGTAACTATTGTGAATATTCACTCCAATAATCGAACCATGTGCAGATGAATTAGGTAAACAGAAAATTCCTTTTAATATGATTGCATAATTCAATTGGATATTTACACAATGTATTGTGTGAAAACTTTCATATCCCTTAGTAAATGAAGCTCCTTTGAATATGCTTTAGGACTTTTAACAACAAGATGGGAAAACCAGCGTAGTGCATTAAAGTAAAAATACTCACAAAAATCTGTGAATACACAAGCATGTAGTTGATCCTATGACGAGGATTCTTGGCATCTCCAAGGCCTGGATACCAAAATGAAAGACCTACATGACTCTACACAAAACAATGCAAGAGCTAACACATTTTGAAGGATATAACCTCTTCCTCAAAGCTCCTCTGCTCCGTCACCACTCCATTTTCCCATGGGGGTGAGAAGAAAAAGCCCACTGAAAACTCAAGGTTGCAAGATTTTCTACAAAGTCCTGTTAGACATGTTGGTAATTTTTATAGAGATAGACTCCGGGATATTAATAAAGCAGTAATGACGCTTTTCTGGTGGTAGTTTCCCTTTAGAACTACCTGCACCTAATTCGGGAAAACATTTGCACCAGTTTTGATAGGATTACTAACACGTGCTCCAAATTCTCTACTTTAATAACCTGTCACTATGGCAGAATTATCACCAGTTTGAAGATAAGGAAACTGATGGTAATTAAAACCAGTCTGAGCTTGTATATGGATGTACAGGAGTGCTTACAGTGGGGCATGCCTGGCATGGCAAACTGTCATGTATGTGGCAGTTTCCCACATGACGCTGCATTCCATGTCTAAATACTGACTGTAAACTAAGGGGCTGGGGATGGCAGTGATATCAATACCCAAATTTGGCAGTGCCCATATTTGGGAAATTACTTGAGTCACTGAGTGGATGAAGTCTGATGGAGAACTGAGCGACTAGTTCCCCACTAGGTCTGCGTTCATTTTGATTGACAACAGATGGCAAGTGGGCAGATTTGAAAGCTATTGCTAGACTGAATAGGAGCTGGCATTGACAATGTCAGTGCATCACCCTGAAGGAATTATAAAGGATGTCCATGGCCACCTTTTTCAACCTGGGGTACCTTGAGGTTTCTTCAGGGGTGCCTTGGCAAAATGCCTTAAAACTGCCCAATAATTGTATAGAAGGCAGTGGGTGGATGAACCCTGCCTTTTAATTACACAAAGATATGACCGTCAAGCTGCCAACCTTCTAATGACCAATGACATCATCAGTTGTTAAGGAGGATGTCAGTCAGCTGTATAGCATCCCTGTTTGACCCTGCCTTTCTCCATCAGCTTTGGGATCACCTTAGCTGAGTGATGAAGAAAACTGAGGAAGAAGAGAAAAGCTGGAATTCTAGTCAGTAGCAGTGTGCACCTCCAACGTTGTGCCTCCTACGTGTGTGGATGCATTATGCAAAACTATTAGAAAAGTTTTTACATTTTAGAATGGAGTGCCTCAAGACTGTCCATAATTTTAAAGGGTGCCTCGAGATTATTCATCATTTTAAAGGGTCTCTCGACTGAAAAAAAGGTTGAGAAACACTGGTCTTTGGCACCCTGTTGTGAACTCCAATGTGAACAGTGTTGATAACAACCTTCTAGCAGCCTTAATTTAGAGCAGCATCATAAACACAGGTAACAGGAAGACATTATTTTAGAAGATATTTTCTATTTTTTAGAAACCTAATTCACAAATAATTCATTCATTCATTCATATTGGCTGTTATTATGTTAATATATAACAATTTTCGTTCAAATCATTCATTTCTTGTCAATGTTTTTTAAGTGGTAATTTTTTGAATGTTTACGAGAAATAGTAATGAGCAGCAACAGCTTACAATTCCTTAAATGCAAAGCTTTTGCATTAAACAGAATAGATTTACATGGATTTTGTTATTATTCTGCTATCCTCAAGATTTTCCAATAGTGTACAGCATCTGGCCTAATAGAAATGATCAGTATGCATTGACAGTCTTCAACACTGTCTGTTTTCTAGCTAATTTAATTTACTATATAAGAAAATGTATTACATGACCTTTAAGGATCCTTATTAGAACAAATTAGCTGGAAATCTGCTGTGCATTAGACACTATTTTATGGCTCAGTTAAAATAGTCTTTAACAGAGACAAGATAACATTACGTTAATCAAAGTTTACCTGATTAAACATGTGCAGCCAAGCCTTGCTAAGGCGGGTGGCCCAAAAAAATAGAAGGGTTAAAAAATTATTTATGCAACATTGACACTCAAGGTGACATCAGGCTGGCTTAGAGGTCATACAGCTGTTCTAATTTTATTTTTCAGGGTTTTTTTTTTTTTTATCAAAGTATCATATTACTCACTAGTAGGGTTGAGCGAACACGGACTGTATTATTCGTGTTCGTACCGAATAATTGGATTTTTGTTACCCGAACACGGACCCGAAAACTTTACTGTATATTCGGGTAAAAATCCGTGTTCGGTCATTTTATTTCCGGGTTTTGTATGCATTGGCGCGCTTTTCATGGCGGGCTTTCAACAGCCAATTAACAAGCGTTTAACTGGTGTGCCTTAAGCCATCCCAGCCATGCCTACAAATGTATTAGTAGCTGTGATTGGCCATCTGAAGCATGTGACCAAGTCTTTATAAGTTCGAGCCAGCGCCGCTGCGTCATTCTGCTGTGTTAGTTCAGGGACAGAGCACACATCATACGTGCTGGCTGCTGATTAGGGACAGACAGGCAAAAACCATTTGTGTCCTGATAGAATTGAGGGACAGGTCGGAGTGTGTTAGGCAGGGCGAGTTGTAGGGCATTTTAGGGCGAGGCTGCTGATTTTTAGGGTCAGTGTTCTACAACCGATATTGCTGTGTTGGGGGGGTTTGCAGTGACCGATCTTATCAATTCTTTTAGGGAGAGGCTGGAGATAGGCAGGTGTCAGTGGTCCACATCGATTTTGCTGTGTGTGGGGTGCAGTGAACACAATCTTTTTTGCCCACTGAGGGGGAGGGAGAAAAGTCTTTTTCTATCAGTCACTGTGTGCAGCGTTTTTCCTTCAGTGCTGCTGTGCTGACTGTGATAATACACTGCTGTGTGTGTTCACATGTGCTATTATTGAGTGGTTTCAAAAATCATACACTTTTTTCTATTCCACTATTCAATATACAGCCTTGGGTTAAAAAAATTAAATTGTGACATAGTTTGTACTAATCTAGTTAAAAATTACACTTAAAAGGGGAATTTTTTTTTCCCTCCATAGCCTGCAGCAGAGTTGAATGATATAAGACACTGCTGTTCACATGTGCTATTGATAAATCACACCAATTTTATATCATATTTTCTATTCCGCTATTCAATAAAAACCTTTGGGTATAAACAATTAAATTGCGGGATAGTCTGTGTTGGTACGTGTGAGATACACCTTTCCAATTTTTGGGGTGCATCTCATACTTCTGAAGATTTGAGGGTGCTGCCTGTTCCGAACTCCTCCTACTCCTCATCCTGCCTTTGGGGGTACAAAAAATAGTAATTGGGGCCTAGTCTGGTTCTGTACGTGTGAGATACATACACTTTTTTTGATAATATTTTCTATTCCGCTATTTAATCAAAACCTTTGGGTATAAACAATTAAATTGCGGGATAGTCTGTGTCGGTATGTGTGAGATACACCTTTCCAATTTTTGGGGCGCATCTCATACTGCCGAGGATTTGAGGGTGCTTCAGTCTGCCTCCTGCCTGTTCCGAACTCCTCCTACTCCTCATCCTGCCTTTAGGGTACAAAAAATTGTAATCGGGGCCTAGTTTGTGTTTGTACGTGTGAGATACACCGTTTTGTAAAATTTGTCCTATTCCGCTATTCAATATACACCCTGTTTGAGTGTAAAAAATTAAATTGCGGGATAGTCTGTATCGGTACATGTGAGATACACCTTTTTAAATTTGTTTGGCGCATCTCCTTCTACCGCCGAGGATTGCAGAGCGCTTCAGTTTGCCTCCTGTTCCCAACTCCTCCTACTCCTCTTCCTCATCCTGCCTTTAGGGTACAAAAAATTGTAATCGGGGCCTAGTTTGTGTTTGTAAGTGTGAGATACACCGTTTTGTAAAATTTGTCCTATTCCGCTATTCAATATACACCCTGTTTGAGTGTAAAAAATTAAATTGCGGGATAGTCTGTATCGGTACATGTGAGATACACCTTTTTAAATTTGTTTGGCGCATCTCCTTCTACCGCTGAGGATTGCAGAGCGCTTCAGTTTGCCTCCTGTTCCCAACTCCTCCTACTCCTCTTCCTCATCCTGCCTTTAGGGTACAAAAAATTGTAATCGGGGCCTAGTTTGTGTTTGTACGTGTGAGATACACCGTTTTGTAAAATTTGTCCTATTCCGCTATTCAATATACACCCTGTTTGAGTGTAAAAAATTAAATTGCGGGATAGTCTGTATCGGTACATGTGAGATACACCTTTTTAAATTTGTTTGGCGCATCTCCTTCTACCGCCGAGGATTGCAGGGCGCTTCAGTTTGCCTCCTGTTCCCAACTCCTCCTACTCCTCTTCCTCATCCTGCCTTTAGGGTACAAAAAATTGTAATCGGGGCCTAGTCTGTGTTTGTACGTGTGAGATACACCGTATTTTATCCTTTTTCCTATTCCGCTATTCAATATACACCCTTTTGGGGTAAAAAACATTAAATTGCGGCATAGTTTGCATATTTGACTGTGAGATACACCCGTGCGATACTGTTGTTGTTTTGTTCCACTATTCAATAAACACCGTTCTAGGGCAAGATCTTAAATTACAGAAATATGAGGAGACCGTCAAATAGGGGCCGTGGCCTGGGTCGTGGTGCTGCTGGTAGAGCTCCTGTTGCAAGGAGAGGACGTGGTCGATCTGTGCCAGCTACACGCACAAGTGAAACACCTTCCTCAAGTGTTAGTAGGCGACAGAACCTGCATCAGTATTTGGTAGGGCATCATAAGCCTCTAGAAGTGATGATGCCAGAACACGTAGAGGCGATAGTAGATTGGTTTGCTGCTGACAGTGCCTCCAGTTCCTTCACATTGTCTCCCACCCAGTCTACTGCAGAAAGGTCAGAGTTGGCACCTGCAGCCGATGTCCAACCGTCTTTCACCTCACCCCCTTGCAAAACAGGCAAGCAGTCTGAGCCCCAAGCCATACAGCAGTCTCTTCTTCTTTTTGATGACTCTGTCAGCAGGGTTTCCCAGGGCCATCCACCTAGCCCTGCCCCAGAAGTTGAAGAGATTGAGTGCAGCGATGCCCAACCACTTATTTCTCAAGATGAGTACATGCAAGGACCATCGCAGCACATCTCCGATGATGACGAAACGCAGGTGCCAACTGCTGCGGCGTTCAGAATTGTGGAGACCGACAAGGAGGGCAGGGGTGAAAACTGGGTGGAAGATGATATGGAGGACGATGAGGTCCTCGACCCCACATGGAATGAAGGTCATGCAGGTGACCTGAGTAGTTTGGAGGAAGAGGCGGTGGTCGCACAGAGCCACCAGCACAGCAGAAGAGGGAGCAGGGTGCAGAAGCGGAGCGGCCGTGCCCTAGACACTACGCCTGCTACTGCCCAACGCAGCAAGGGAACGAGTGCACCAAAGCCAGCTCAAATGAGTTCTCTAGCGTGGAAGTTCTTTAGAAAATGTGCTGATGACAGGACACGAGTGGTTTGCACCCTGTGCAATCAGGGCCTGAAGCGAGGCATAAACCTTCTCAACCTGAGCACAACCTGCATGATCAGGCATCTAAGTGCAAAGCACGAGCTGCAGTGGAGTAGGCACCTTCAAAACCAAGAAACGTCTCTGGCTCATCCTGCTTCCTCTTCTGCTGCATTCTCGGCCGCTCCAGCCACATCTGTAGTGATACCGGCACCTGCCACCCCGCAAACAGAGGATCTGTCAGCAACACCACCACCTGGGTCACCAACCATCTCCACAATGTCCCGTGGAAGCGTTCAGCTTTCCATCTCCCAAACACTTGAGAGGAAGAGGAAGTACCCCACTACCCACCCGCGATCCCTGGCCCTGAATGCCAGCATTTCAAAATTCTTGGCCTTTGAAATGCTGTCATTCCGTCTGGTGGAGACGCACAGTTTTAAAAACCTTATGTCGGTGGCTGTCCCACAGTACGTCGTGCCCAGCCGCCACTACTTTTCCAGGCAAGCCATCCCTTCCCTGCACAACCAAGTGGGGGAAAAAATCAGGTGTGCACTGCGCAACGCCATCTGTGCCAAGGTCCACCTAACTACCGATACGTGGACCAGTAAGCACGGTCAGGGGCGTTATATCTCCCTAACGGCACACTGGGTAAATGCAGTGGCGGATGGGCCTGAGGCGGATAGCAATTTGGCGCATGTCCTTCCACCACCGAGGATTGCAGGGCGCTTCAGTTTGCCTCCTGTTCCTAACTCCTCCTACTCCGCTTCCTCATCCTCTACCGCCTCCTCATCCGGACATTGTAACACCTTCACCACCAACTTCAGCACGGCCAGGGGTAAACGACAGAAGGCAGTTTTAAAACTTGCCTGTTTGGGGGAAAAAACCACACACCGCGCAGGAGTTGTGGAGGAGCATGGAACAGCAGACAAATGAGTGGTTGCTGCCAGCGAGCCTCAAGCCCAGCCCGGTGTGCGATAACGGGTGAAATCTCATAGCAGCTCTGGGCCTAGCCGGTTTGACGCACATCCCTTGCCTGGGGCATGTGCTGAATTTGGTGGTGCAGAGGTTCCTTAAAAACTACCCCGATATGTCAGAGCTGCTGCAGAAAGTGCTGGCCATCTGTGCGCACTTTCGGCGTTCTCACCCTGCTGCTGCTCGCCTGTCAGCGCTGCAGCGTAACTTCGGCCTTCCCACTCACCGCCTCATATGTGACGTGCCCACAAGGTGGAACTCCACCTTGCACATGCTGGAAAGACTGTGCGAGCAGCAGCAGGCCATAGTGGAGTTTCAGCTGCAGCACGCACACGTGAGTAGCTCTGCGGAACAGCACCACTTCACCACCAATAACTGGGCCTCCATGCAAGACCTGTGTGCCTTGTTGCGCTGTTTTGAGTATTCCACCAACATGGCCAGTGCCGATGACGCCGTTGTCAGCTTAACTATCCCACTTCTATGCCTCCTTGAAAAAACAATTCGGGTGATGATGGAAGAGGATGTGGCACAGGATGAGGAGGAGGAGGAGGAGGATGAAGAGATAACATTTCCAAGGCTTTCAGGGCAGTCATTCACAAGGGGCTCCGAGGGTGGGTTCCTGCACACACAAACGCCAGGGACACAATTGTCCAGCAGGGGCACAGTTCTGGAGGATGAGGAGGAGGAGCTGGAGGAGGAGATGGAACCATGTTCACAGCAGGGTGGCACCCAAGCCAGCTCATGGCCATCACTGGTGCGTGGCTGGGGGGATACAGAGGACACAGACGATACACCTCCCACAGAGGACAGCCTTTCGTTGCCTCTGGGCAGCCTGGCACACATGAGCGATTACATGCTGCAGTGTCTCCACAACGACCGCCGAGTTGCCCACATTCTAACTTGTGCTGATTACTGGGTGGTCACGCTGCTGGATCCCCGTTACAAGGACAACGTACCGTCCTTAATTCACTCACTGGAGCGCGATCGCAAGATGCGCGAGTACAAGCGCACGCTGGTAGACGCGATGCTGCTGGCATTCCCACCTGACAGCGGGGCCACAGTGGAAGCACAAGGCAGAGGAGGAGGAGGAAGAGGTCGCCAACACAACCAGGGCACCGCCAGCACCTCAGAAGGCAGGGTTAGCATGGCCGAAATGTGGAAAAGCTTTGTCAGCACGCCACAACAAACAGCAGCACCAGCAGCTCATATGGAACGTCTTAGCAGGAAGCAGCATTTCACCAACATGGTGGAGCAGTATGTGTGCACACGCCTAGACGTACTGAATGACGGGTCTGCCCCCTTCAACTTCTGGGTCTCCAAGTTGGGCACATGGCCTGAGCTTGCCCTTTACGCCTTGGAGGTGCTGGCGTGCCCTGCAGCCAGTGTATTATCTGAACGGGTATTTAGCACGGCTGGGGGCATTATCACAGACAAGCGCAGCCGCCTGTCCAGAGACAATGTGGACAAGCTCACGTTCATTAAAATGAACCAGGCATGGATCCCACGGGACTTTTCCGTACCTTGTGCAGAATAGCGATGGATACCGACCTTACCCAGCCATTGTTCTATTTTTGCTCTTTCTCACTCTTTTGGGGTGTACCCTCATTTAAAATTTCTGAAAAAAAGCAGTGTTGGCTACCTCATCCTCCTCAGGGCCAGATTAACATAGGGGCTATTGGAGCTGCAGCTCCAGGCCCCTACCTTAATATAGGCCCTGGGTTGGCCATATTCACTGTTACCGCTCTTCTGTCACTTGTAAACCCAGAAGTCTGGCTTCTATGCTCGCTTCCCCAGGTAGCTCCCTCAGAACCTCCCCACACAGCACGAAGGCTGGACAAGGAGGGACAGTTGCCGATGCATGGATGTGTTTATGGGCTTCAGAGACAGCATCCCATGTTGAATTAGGCATGCATGGCTGCACCCTTCCTCCTCTGGGTGCATGCCAAGGCACGGCCCTTAAGGCCCTTCAAAATCCTCAGCACCAAGCCCATGATGCTCTTAATCTGGCCCTGGTCCTCCTCCACCGCCGCTTCCACCTACACCGCCCATAGGTGTGCGCAGCCTATTGCATTAGGGTGTGCACCCCAAAGTTTAAATACACATGCATGTGTTTGCCTACATGTACATGGCCCCGATACATTACTCTCCCTGCTGGCAAAGAGAAATAGAGCAGAGCAGGTCCGAGGGAGATCTTTCCCATCTCCTCACTGGCAAACAGAGCGATAATGCTATGTGCCCTAGGTGATTAGGGTGTGCCCAGGTACACCCGGCACACCCTGTGCGCACGCCTATGACACCGCCACATCCACCACCACCTCAACCTCCCTCCTACTCCATATGGGCCTCGTCCTTCAGAGATGAAGAACATTGTTTTATTTTTCTGTTTTTTTTTTTTTTTTTTTGTTTTAAGTTATTTCCCTATCCACATAACGAAGCTTCGTTATAAGGGCTGACTTCAGAGCCACGGACCATAGTATCACTTGGAAGGGCTATCCCTGATTAGGAGCCCCAATTGATGTGCCTGGTTTAATCTTTTTCTGAGGGACTAAAGCAGGCCATAGACGATACGAATATCGTCCGAAAATCGTAAATGCCAGTGTTATCGAACGATTTTCGTATCGTTAGTGTGGTATGTAAACTATGCGTTTTTCGTACGACAGCAAAAATTCACATATCCAACATGTTGGGTTTTTCCGCGAAATTTGTCCAATTTTCGTATCATTAGTGGTTTAGTCGTTCGATTCGACAGAACAACACACAACTGCGCATGTTTCCGAAAAGAATGAACCGGAAGGTAAATAAAAAGAATATCAACACGGACGACTGTTCAGCCGAAAAACCGCAATACATCAAATATTATATGTTCAAGCAAACTCTGCTAAGAGGCCAATATGTGTGCATGAAAAGTGTAAACACAAAAGTATGTGTATTGCAAAATGACTTTTAACACCTTTTTTCAATAAACGGACCCACTGCATTGTTGTACAGCTGCAGAATAAATGGTACAGCAAGTTTTCTTTCTGCAGGATGTATATGTTCCAATATTGTTTGTCATTAATAACATATGGTTATCCTAATTGTCATTTTAACAGTAGATTATTTTGATGAGAATGTCATTGTCTATACTACCATAAAGATCAATAGCTGTGTATACAGTTGATATCACATAATGCATGAAATAAAGACACTTGAAACCAATTTCAAAATAACCATCAATTTATTGATGAACAATAAACAAAAAGCGTAGTTGCGCATGTCCAGCACACAAACATTTCCCTATTTAGGATCTTAAAAGCTTGTACATATGTACATGAATATAGTTAGTAAATATGTACATACAGCCAAAATTTAACAGTACAAGAGTACATAAACAGTCACATAGTGCAATTTTATTTTTAATAAAGTGCAAGTCAGAGCAAGGGCCCTTTCACACAATCCAATGAGATTCGCCTGTCATGTTGTCAGGCGGAACTCATTGGAATGTTCCATGCATCCCCATAGGGCAGCGAATGTCAGTGGAAACATGTCCACTGACATCCGCTGCTATCCGACCCGATCAAAGCCTGACGGATGGAAATTATCATTTACATCTGTCAGGCGGATCGGATGGATATGATGAAAATGGACTGGTGGTCCCCAAAAGAGAACGGTGGGGTTCTGACAGCTCTGTCTCTGCACAAAGAGCAGAGAAAGAGCTGTCAGACACCTGCTCATAGGGGATTTGGGCGTGGACCCCCCTTTCAGCAGAATGGAGTACGTGGGTGCATGCGGACAGTGTGAATGGGCCCCTACTTTATAACAACCATTTTTATTTTTTAAAGTGCCCTAACGAAACATGGTCTTAAAAAAAAATTTTTGTTTCCAGAGTATTTAAACCTTTGCTAATTGGTCTATCACATCAGAAATCCTGCCTTGAACCAATTTCATTTTATTGCAAACTTTCTCAATATCTGAATTGATTTGCATTAAATCAGCAATCATGCGGTTTGCAGATGCAGAAGTGAATGAAGAACTGCCAGCAGTAGACATTGTAAAGCCTATAAGAAAACATGAAAAATCATAAAAATCACAGTCTAAACGTTATAATGAGCATACGTTTATGTGACATTTGGTTATGTACCTGAACTGGTGGCAATGCTGCTCCAATCACTGCCTTCAACTGGTGTGAGACATATCAGTGTTGTGTCAGTCGTCATCTCAGACTCTGCACTTGTCTGCTGTTCATTTCCCGCCTCTGCATGGGCCTTTCTAGAATGTCCTTTGAAAATTAATAAATACATGTATTTAACTTCAAATACTATACATATATTTAAATGCAATCACACTATGCATATTATTTCTGTATAGAAGACAAAAATACACTATAGATATGCATAGAAAATCACAATGATGCAAGCTGTGTAGTATGCACTCTCTGCATGCACATGTCACATGGCATATACAGAACATACACTCACACAGAAAAACCCAAGAACATCATACATTCTTGTTAAAAAGTTTATACTTACTTTTTTGAAGAATTTTCTTGATTTTCCTTAGCTGATGGGATTCTCTGGATTTTAAGTCAGACCAGCGTTTTCTCACTTGATCTTTAGTGCGTTCAACACCATGGTTTTTCTGTAGGACACGTAGAACTTTCTCCAGAATTTGATCTTTTCTCACATTTTTTTTAGGGTAGACTTGCTTCCGACAGTCATAATCCTTCTTTTGAAGAATGTTCACCATGTCCACCATCTCCTCCAAAGACATGTTGGTGACTTTCTTCTTCCTGGGGCTTGTCACTATGGTTGTCTGGTGACCTTCTTCCACCTCCACGATTTCCTGCTCCTCATCTGTCCCAGATCTTTCGCTCTGAGAAGCTGCCATGTCTTGTCCCTCTGCCATGATTTCTCCCACAAGCCCCCGAAAGAAAGAAGAGGCGGGGCCTGTACATGGTATATAACGCACGTGCGCATTGCACGAATATGCAGCGACTTTTCGGGACGTAGGAAAGTCTATTCGTGCAGAGAACGCTGAACACACATCCCTGAGGTAAGTTCAAAATGCTGACTCTCCATTGCATATTTCACTTTTTCTACGGAAATACTGTGTTATAATGTAAATATATGCTATTTTATTACTGATAGAAGTCCTTTTGCAGTATAGGAGCTGTTCAAAAAGGCTAAAAATTAGACCTCACTCCTGTCCAAATTTATCTCAGTCACGATTCATGGCACATGGCTCATCCATTATATGAACAGGCTGCATGAAACTTGCATATCGTGTTAGTTCTATTGTCTTAAGTATTATTTATTCTTCTTATTTAGTCATTATTAATGTGCAAAATCATTATGTGTTATATTTTACACATGTATAACAAGGCTTTGCAAGGTAACTTAGTAAAATATATATATATATATATTTTTTTTTTTTTAAAGGAAAATGCCTCTCACATTCACATCTACTGAGTTCCTTCCCCAATTCATTGATAAATACAGAGAATTTTCGTGCTTATGGGATGTGAAATCCAGGGATTATTCTAATAGATATAAGCGTGATGAGGCCATCAAAGAACTAAAGGAGCTATGTAAAGAGGTTTGCAAAGATCCAAATGACCTATATGTAAAGCACAAGATTGCTAACTTGCGGACTGTTTTTAAAAAGGAGTATAAAAAAATACAAGCATCCAAGAAATCTGGAGCAGGGGCTGATGATGTCTATGTCCCACGTTTGTGGTACTTCAAAGACCTGATGTTTCTTGCTGACACAGATGATCCAAGAGAGTCCCATTGCACTCTGCCACCAAGTGCAGCATCAGACTCCAGTTTGATATCTGACCCAGAAGCAGAGGAAATGTCACAGACACAGACACAGACTCAGACACAGGTATATCCAAATTTTCGTTTAATTCACAATATTTTTTTTTTGGGGGGGGGGGGGTTGGAGGGCCCAATGAAACAACTATAGGGTCAGGGGTCCTTCTGCCTCATGGGCCAGTCATAGTAGAATGTAACAAAAACTAGAATAAAGAATACTCATATATTGTATATGATTTATTAAGCTGTCTTTATTTAGAGCAAGTCATTTCTTACAAAATATAATACATATGATTATATGCGATCCTGCCATGCAACTGCACCACTACCCATAAAATAATCTGTGTAATGAATGCGATTTTGACGTGCATTTGCAGTTGGTAGCCTAGGCCTTGCAGGAGCTAAATTTACCATGCCACTGCTGTCATTTCGCCAATCACCTGGCACAATTGTGCCACTGGTAAGATCTTCAATATCAACTGCAGTTGATGGCATATATGACACAGTTGTGCTTCTTAAATAATTGTGTAACATACAGCAGCACTCCACTATTATGTCAATTTTTTCAACTGTAACATTAATGGCGGTGTGGAAAATGCGGAATCTGCTGGCCATGATCCCAAATGCATTTTCTACCACCCTTCTCGCCCTAGACAATCTATAATTAAAGATTTTCTGGGGAGCAGTTAAATTGCGCAAGGGATAGGGTTTCAACAGGTGTTCATGTAAGGCAAATGCATCGTCCCCAATGAACACAAAATTAAGGCCCTCAACTGTCTCACTGGAAGATGGAAGATGCAACATTCCTTCTTTTAATCGATGCATAAATGGACTGCGCTCTATCACACCTCCATCCGAGTTTCTTCCATTTTTCCCTATATCCAAGTACATAAATTCATATTTGGCATTCACAATTGCCATTAGAATTATGCTGAAGAACCCTTTATAGTTGTAAAAATAGGATCCTGAATGTGCTGGTGGTGTAATTCTCACATGTTTCCCATCAATTGCGCCACCACAATTGGGGAAATTCCACATGTCCTGGAATTCTTTGGCAACTTCTTTCCATTCTTCAGATTTAGAAGGAAACTGTTGGCAAGATAGAAAAAAATTAAAACATGTTTTAATGATAATTAGTGATCATATTTTCTTCTTAATTTTTTTTGTTTCTATAGGATACACCAAGCCCAGTATCAGAGCAGCCAGGAACATCAACTCAGAGAACTCAAAGAGGAAAGAAGAGAAATCTTGACTACGATACTGCCAGTTTGCTGAAGGATGCATCATCTATCATGAAGCAGAAAGATGATGAATGTGATGCTGTGGGTCATCTGGTTGCACACAAATTACGGAGAATGTCCATGGAGCAACGAGACATTTGTGAAGCTTTAATGCATAAAATGATTGCCATTGGACTAAAGGGCAATCTTACACCTAACACAGATATAATAGGGTATCAGGGATGTACATCTCCTCCACCTGTAACATCTGCTCCACCTGTAACATCTGCTCCACCTGTAACATCTGCTCCACCTGTAACATCTGGCCAATATTGGCACCCAAATATGTCTCAATCACAGGGAAACCCAAGCTGGTCAGTGCGTCCTGAACCACCTCAAGGTTCTTGGTTTCATGGCCCCCAATACACAAATCTGTAAAAAAAAATTCTAGATATGTTGCTCAATATTATTGCATTTCTTTGGTGTATTTGTTCCTTTTTTATTGGTTATTGTTTAAGAATTATATATTTTCATAATAATGATTTGGAAATGGGTATGTATTGATTTAAGAAAATACAAACTTTTTCAGACAACCGTGTACAGGAAGTTACATATTTTTTTAATAAAATTGATGTACTCACAAAATTTGACTTATGTTTGCAGTAATATTCTTACTAATTTAAGTTGTAATTTTTATAATTACCTTTAAATACTGTGGCTGGAGCACCTTCACTATGGCCTGACACGTCTCAGGTATGATTCTTCCCAAGGATTGGGCAGAGATTCCAGTGGTGAACTTCAGGTCTTCATAAGACCTGCCTGTTGCCAAAAAACGCAGGGTTGCCATGAGCCTCTCCTCTGCACTAATAGATTTTCTCATGCAGGTGTCCTGTTTGGTGATATGTGGCTGCACAAGAGCTAATAGCATGTCAAAGGACTGCTGGGTCATCCGCAAATAATTACGGTAATCCTCAGGATTATTTTCTCTGAGGTTTGTTAGCAGGTTTACATGTGAAAATTGCTCTCGTTGCATGAGCCAGTCTTTGGCCCACACTCTGCTCTTCCTTCTATTTTTCTTCTTTTTCTTCTCCTCCTCCAAAGCAATCAATGCAATAACCATTGCTGCCATTTTCTGATTCCTATTATACCTCTTGAATGGCATTTTATTGCTGAGAATAGTCGTATGCTGTGGCGAATGATTGCTCTGTTCGCAAATGACACGATCCGACTTTTAACTGTAGGGGGAGTGCCCAGTGGAGGTGTGGTTAAAAGGTCAAGACAACATTGCATCACTTCCTATACTTGCAGAAGGAAGAAGTGTTTTGTCGTACGATTTTCGAATCACATTGATGGTACACTCGACGATGTGCACGACTGGCGCTTGCGTTTATCGAACGACAAATCGTACGAAATTCGAAACGTGTATGGCCTGCTTAAGGCATTATGAAATTCCTATGCTGTTACACTCCCATTGTTTGATCCATAGCTGCTGGAGGACACTAGGCAGTTGGCGGACGAGTGGAGAGGGTTGCCTGGATATTTATATTTAACGCTCAGTCTGAGTGTTGTGGAGGTGAGCGGCCACTGCACTCAGTGTTTGGATTGTAAGCTCACCGGGATACACTCACTCTGCTGGGTCTGCAAAGATCACCTCACCCTTAGAGCGCACTGGAAAAGATCTTCTTATATTAATTTTGGACACTCTGCACCTTTATCACTTTATTGGGACTATCTATATATATTTTTTTGATATTTAGATTTAGGTGGTGGACACTCTAAATATGTCCTAATCTATTATCACGACAACTTTTTTTGATTTTGTCTTCTGCCACTTTGGTTATGATTTATATTCACATCGTCATGTGCTTTTTCACAATTTGTGATGAATTTCAATTGTTTGATTATATACGATCTACACATTATTCTGTTTTATATGATCAGCCACCTGTGATTGCATTAGATCACTCATTGTTTTTTCACCTGTTTCACTGTTTGATTGGATCATCATCTGAACAGCTTTTTATATATTCTTCATTCACTATTATCACTATGAATTCATTTTTCTTCATCTTCGCACATTATTGTTCCACATTTTCACCTATACACTTATAAATATTGATCTTCAGATTTTTCTGACCTGTAGTTGTGCGACACGATTTTATATTATACATCAGAGTTAGAGAGAGTGGTCCCCCTCATTGAGAGTTGAGCGCTGATTCTATTCATTTTTTTCATTTGTATTGTGATACGTGGGGACACTATCAGAATCAGCTGCTTGCTTGGAGGAGTTCCACGCCCATTATTATTTCCTTGATTCTGAACATCCGCCTGATCGCTTACCTCAATATAGCGCATAAGTTTAATTTTTCTTAACTATAGTAACATTATATTGCTCTGGTCACAGTATGTTAAAAAAACAAAATCATAAAAAAATAAAAAATAAAGAAAGAATAAATAAATTAAAAATAAACCACAGTGACACCAGTTATATGATAACGCTGCACGTTAGGCTGGTTCTTACTTGTTAACTACATTGCCAGGTAGGATTGTCTGCCAGCTACAATCGCATAAGCAGTTTCACTGATGCAAAAAGAAAATATTCACCTTGGCATTCATAAAGATGGGCATTACCCTTGGCCGGTATCTTTCTAGAGATGAAAGGCCCACCACAACAAACCAAGTAATAAGAAAAATGTTAGTAGATGTTTAGCTGGTTTTAGAAGCCAGAGCCATTTACTTTCTTCCATATAATTCTAAGCCCTGATGAAGGGTGACCCTCAGAACCCCCTGAAATACATCTACAAAAGATACATATAGTGATATGGTCAATCCTTGGAGAGCTGCCTAATGTGGAAGTAAACTTTCATCTATTGTTTGTACCAACAGGTAAGCCTATAATAAGGCGTACCTATGGGTACTGTAAAGATTTCCTAATTGTGCACCATTGAGGAGATATTTACTGTATATGCAGCAGATGACATCATCGGCACATGCGCTCTGAAGATACGGCCACCCGTACCCATGACTGGCGGCTCCCACGCGTATGTGCGGGAGTGACATCATGCAGGTCCGGCCAGTTACACAGCCGGAGTCCACGGACCTGAAAGGAAGACAGGTGAAGATGGATGCGGCTTCCAGCAGTGACAATAAGGGCTTCGTTTGCAGGTAAGTTTCACATAATGTGCTAGTACTAGCACATTATGCCTTTACTTTGCAGGTCAGAAAAAAAAAAAAAAGACAGCTCTTTACTTTCTCTTTAAAAGGAAAACATACTCTTCAGTTTCCAGACTAGAAATCTAGCAATCTTGCTTTAAAAAAACAGGGTTTTTTCAGCTGGAACTTGGTGGAACTCAGTTCCACCACCTCTGGTTCAGGCTCTCTCCAAAAAAAAATCCAGCTTTTGTGTTTGTGTTAGTGACAGCTTGTCTCCCAAATGGTTCCCATAGATCTGATCTAGTGAGTGTCTCCCACTAAGTGCAGGATGGGGACAAGGCAGATGCATGTGCCTTTGGTGCAGCGCGGATGCCGACATCCCCACTGGATGATCTTCCTGCAAGTGAGAGAGGTGGAGCCACCTACTAGAGCTGGCTGGGTACTTCAGCTTAATGCAACAACAAAAGTAAGGTGGAAGATGGTGGAGCTTTTAAGGAGGGGGAGCTTTTAAGGAGGGGGGGGAGAATATGGGGCTGTGGAGGGGGGTTGCATGAAGAGGTCATAGCTGAAGAGGGGTAAATGTAAAATGTGGTTAGGGAATGCAGAGGTAAGCAGCTATGGAGGAAGGCTGAACTCTGCACTCTGTGCATAGTGCACCCCTGAACTCTACAATCTGTATGCAGTGAACAACTGAACTCTGCACGCTGTATGTAATGCACTCCTAGTATTTAATGCCCCTAAAGACCCTTCCATAGTGAAATTCGATCCACAGCCACTATTTGATGTGGCTTTGAGGGTGCGTGTGTGTGGGGAGGTGGGGGAAGGGGGTTTTGGGGGGGGGGGTCGTGGTTGAGTTCCTGCACCTATTTTCTGAGAAAAAAAGCCCTGGAAATAGCTATTGACAATATCGCCTCCTTCTAGCAAAAAAAAATAAAACAGGGTTTCTAACATTTGCACATTCTATAAATAAAAGCTATATGGCAGGCATCACTAAATGGCAGACCGCGGGCCAAGTCCAGACCAAGTCAATGCTCCGTTTGGCCCTGCAACAGTGCGCCTCATTTATAATATGCTTTTTTTCCCTCCGTTGTCTGTTAGATCTGTTTTCTTTACAGCAACCAACATCAGAGGAGCAGCACAGTGATGCCCGGAGGGCGGGGGCTGGCCCAGTTACCTGATTGGTTACTAGAACCGCCCTGTATTCTATCAACCAATCAGTTAACTGGGGCAGGTCCCGCCCTCTGTTCATTCACTTTGCTGCACTTCCAATGTCAGCTGCTGTGCCTCTGATGTCAGCTGCTGTGCCCTGTGTAAGGTAGGACAGGGAGGAGGGCACTGCTGATGTAAAGGGGGAAAGAGGGCAGAAATGTAAAGGGAGTGATATGAAGGGGGGATGGGGTACTACAAACAGGGTGAGGACAGAAATGTAAAGGGGGGCTTGAGACTGTGGTGTGAAGGGGGAGTTCTAAAAAAAGGGGGTAAGCACAGGAATGTCGTGGGGGGGGGGGTTCTATGAAGGTAATGAGGACAGGAATGTTAAGGGAGGGCTAGGCACAGAAACGTGAAGGGGGGTGCTATAAAGAAGGTGAGGACAGTTATGTGAATGGGGGTGCTATAAAGGGGGTGAGGACAGTTATGTTAAGGGGGTGCTATAAAGGGGGTGAGGACAGTAATGTGAAGACGGTGCTCTAAAGGGGGTAAGGACAGTTATGTTAAGGGGGGAGCTATAAAGGGGTTGAGGACAGTTATGTGAAGGGGGTGCTATAAAAGGAATGAGGACAGTTATGTGAAGGGGGTGCTATAAAGGGGATGAGGACAGTTATGTGAAGGGGGTGCTATAAAAGGGATGAGGACAGTTATGTGAAGGGGGTGTGCTATAAAGGGAATGAGGACAGTTATGTGAAGGGGGGTGCTATAAAGAGGGTGAGGACAGTTATGTGAAGGGGGGTGCTAAAAGGGGGTAAGGACAGTTATGTTAAGGGGGGTGCTATAAAGGGGATGAGGGCAGGAATGTGAAGGGCGGTGCTTTAAATGGGGTGAGGACAGAAATGTAAAGTGGGCTGGGGACTGCAATGTGAAGGAGGGGTACTATAAGGGGGGGTGAGGACAGAAATGTGAAGGGGGGTGATATGAAAGGGGCTGGGAACTGCAATTTAAAGAAGGGGGTGATATAAACGGGGGCTGCAGACAAGAATGTGAAGGGGGGATGATGTGCAGGGGGACTGAAAACACTAATTATTGCATTATTGCGTGACACATGTAGGTGGCCCATTTATTTCAGTGGGCTGCCTTATAAGCAGAAACGCAGAAAAATAAATCCCTGACCTTTTTCCTTTTTTTTTATTTTTTTGTGCAGTACCAAGCTGCATGGTACTGTGGCACCATGGGATGTGGCACTCGTAAAGACACGCCACGTTCGCCCATTGGGCAGAGGTCTAATTGAGAGCCAAACATATGATTCGGACCTCAGCTGGAAGAAAATTTTACTGACTGGACCTTCATGAATATTAATTTAATACCCCTGCTATATGGCTTCAATAGACATTACAAATGTTATATTAATTCATCTGTGGATGTCTACACCTGCAAGAGTTAAAGAGATTGTAAACCCACCTCACAAACTTTTACCTATAGGTAAGCCTATATTAAAGCTTACCTATAGGTGCTATAAATATCTCCCAAACTTGCACCGTTTAGGAGATATTTAGAGTGCATACTGCCGATGACGTAATCGGCGCAGGCGCTCTGAAGGAACGGCCACCCGTGCCTTTCCTTCAGAGCTCAGTGCCGTGAACGGCGGCTCCCGCGCGCAGGCGCGGGAGTGATGTAATCAGATGGCCGGAGGACGCGAACCCGGAAGCAGGGCGGCCGGACATGTCGCTGTCCTGTCGCTGAGGTGGCGGCACGGCGGGGGCTTCGTTTTAAGGTAAGTACTACATAATGAGCTAGTATGCGATGCATACTAGCTCATTATGCCTTTCTCTTTACAGGGCTTTTTTTTTCTCTGTTTTTTTGGGGGACTTTACTTCCTCTTTAATAGTTTTAGCAGCAGTAGTCTTTACATAGCCAGTTCTTTCACGACCTGTAAAGCTCACTGATGTTTATGGGAACTAGCAGCAAGAAGAAGGCCTCATGCACACTGGACGTTATCAAAACATCAGTACAAAGTTGTGGCTGTAGAAGGAGTTTTTCAGCTGTAGCATTTTTTTTAGCTTTTTTTTAGCAAAACTATACTCCCACAAAAGCTTATGGCACAAAAACGTTGATAAATGCCGAACAGACACGTTTTTCTGCGTTTTTCAGCTTTTATCAGAGTTCGAGCATTTTTACAGCTGAAAAACGCATCTTAAAATCCACTAGTTCTGGGGCTTTTTCCAGCCAGTAAAGGCTCCTGCATAAAAACTGCTGATAACAGCCTATGTGTGCATGGACACTTAGAATAACTTGCTGGGGAGTTTACTGGTTGCAGAAAAAAACGTCTGACACCAAAAACAGCCGCTGTAAAAATGTCCAGTGTGCATGAGGCCGAAAAGTGGGAAAAAAGTATTATGTATAAGCTAGTATATACTGCTTCCCTTTACTCACCAACAGAGATGACGCATTTTTTCTATTTCTATTTTACATTCACAATTAATGTTTCACTGATTTGCAGAGAAAAACTTTCAGCCATGACTTTTACAAAATCCACAGGATGAGTATAACATTATATAAAAAGCTTCATGCTTCCCTTTGTCATGTAAAAGGACATTATTATGATTGAAATTTTGATTAATGAGAAAATATCACGATCCTTTTATTCTTTTACTGTTCACTGTTTATCACAGTGCCATTGATCTTAAGACTCCTTCCTTGCCCTTGCTTTGAGAATCCCCTGAGTTATATTGTCTACAAAATTGTAACTTACTTGAATCTATTCACATAACTGTTATGATACCCAAATAAGAAGATGATATCTTCAGTCTATTATTGTGAACTCTTCCAAGTTTCAGAATAGATGTAACTTCAGTGATGCTCCCAGGGAAATGTATGCAAATAAGACACTCCACAGGGAAAAATGACTTCCGGGTAAATATAATTTTCACATGATGGTGTCAGACTAAGTAGAAATCAGAGAGAAATAATAGCACAGACAACTGCGAAGATGAAGGAAATGTTTCTTGGCTATACTTAATTTCTTTGATATCATTTTCACTTTTGAAGCTAGTACCTCATATTTGTAACTCATTTGTAAATCCCAGTTGCGAAATGCACTTACAATAGCTAATTCCTTAAAGCAGAGTTCCACCCTAAAATGAAAGTTCCGTCCATCTTCTCGCTCCGGGTCACATGAAAAACAAATGGATAATCGCAATTTTTTTTTTACTTACCTTGTTTAGAAGGTAATATACTTACCTTACTTCCTCTTCCTCCCCTCGGCGACCACGGCGAGTCGTCACTTCCTGGCTTGCAATGATTCCTGGGAGCTGAACATCATCACTCTCAGGAATCAATGCGCCTGCACCGGTACCGACGTCAGTTCCGGTGCAGGCGCCGTCATACCTTGCTAAACAGCTTCTGGGCATGCCCAGAAGCTGTGCAGGGATGACACTCCTGCCCCGGAAGTGACGGCGGAGCCGGTGCAGTGCATCGTGGGACCGAAGAAGAGGGAGGAGGACGCAGAAGAGGATCGCGCTGGCTTCAAGCTGCCCACACCTGAGATGGCAGTGCTGGAGAAGACATTTTTCAAGGTAAGTATTTCTTCTTGCAGGTAAGTGCAACCCGGGACAGTTCAGAGGCTATCCATTGTGGAATGCACTAGCCCTGACTGTCCCGGGGGTATTTTTATGTATTTTTTTTGGTTTTAGGTGGAACTCCGCTTTAAATCTGAACACTACACATGTGTGAATCATGTTTCTGATTGGGAGACAAACCATATTTCACACTAGGGCCCCTTTCACACCTGTCCGTTCCGTTTTCTGCTCAGCAGTGGATCGATTCCCTATGGGGGAATCGAATGAGAATGGACCGCCTGTCTGTTCTCATCCGATCCGCCAGACGGATGGAAAATAGGGTTTCCATCCGTCCGGATTTGACGGACAGGATCGGATCAGATGTTAGCGGACATGTCTCCGCTGACATCCGCTGCCCCATAGGGATGCATAGGGCCTCCTTTCAGAACCGCCTGAAAAACTGGCAGGTGGATCTGAATGGTCCGCTAGTGTGAAAGGGGCCTTAAGGCCTTCAGTCTTTTACATCTGTGAGTCTGGACTTCAAGTATGTGGCCATACCTTTAGAAAGAAGAGAGCTACCGCCAAAATATGCCTACTCTTCTTTTATTCAATTGTGTTTGTGTATATATATATATATATATATATATATATATATATATATATATATATATATATATATATATTGTGTGTATATATATATATAGAGTATCTCACAAAAGTGAGTACACCCCTCACATTTTTGTAAATATTTTATTATATTTTTTGATGTGACAACATTGAAGAAATGACACTTTGCTACAATGTAAAGTAGTGAGTGTACAGTTTGTATAACAGTGTAAATTTGCTGTCCCCTCAAAATAACTCGACACACAACTATTAACATCTAAACCGCTGACAACAAAAGTGAGTGTAAAAGTAAGTGAAAATGTCCAAATTGGGCCCAACTTGTCAATATTTTTTGTGGACACCATTATTTTCCAGCACTGCCTTAACCCTCTTGGGCATGGAGTTCACCAGAGCTTCACAGGTTGCCACTGGAGTCCTCTTCCACTCCTCCATGACAACATCACGAAGCTGGTGGATGTTAGAGACCTTGCGCTCCTCCACCTTCCATTTGAGGATACCCCACAGATGCTTAAAAGGGTTTAGGTCTGGAGACATGCTTGGCCAGTCCATCATGTTTACCCTCAGATCCATTAGCTAGGCAGAGGTCGTCTTGGAGGTGTGTTTGGGGTTGTTATCATCTTGAAATACAGCCCTGCGGCCTAGTCTCCGAAGGGAGGGGAATCATGCTCTGTTTCAGTATGTCACTGTACATGTTGGCATTCATGGTTCCCTCAATGAACTGTAGCTCCCCAGTTTCTGCAACACTCATGCAGTCCCAGATCATGACACTCCCACCCCAATGCTTGACTGTAGGCAAGACACACTTGTCTTTGTACTCCTCACCTGGTTGCCGCCACACACGCTTGACACCATCTGAACCAAATAAGTTTATCTTGGTCTCATCAGACCACAGTACATGGTTCCAGTAATCTATGTCCTTAGTCTGTTTGTCTTCAGCAAACTGTTTGCTAGCTTTCTTGTTCATCATCTTTAGAAGAGGCTTCCTTCTGGGACCACAGCCATGCAGACTAATTTGATGCAGTGTGCGGCATATGGTCTGAGCACTGACAGGCTAACTCCCCACCACTTCAACCTCTGCAGCAAAGCTGGCAGCACTTATACGTCTATTTCCCAAAAACAACCTCTGAATATGAGGCTGAGTATGTGTACTCAACTTCTTTGGTCAACCATGGTGAGGCCTGTTATGAGTGGAACCTGTCCTGTTAAACCACTGTATGGTCTTGGCCACCGCGCTGCAGCTCAGTTTCAGGGTCTTGGTAATCTTCTTATAGCATAGGCCATCTTTATGTAGAGCAACAATTCTTTTTTTCAGATCCTCAGAGAGTTCTTTGCCATGAGGTGCCATGTTGAACTTCCAGTGACCAGTATGAGAGAGTGAGAGCGATAACACCAAATTTAGCACACCTGCTCCCCATTCACACCTGAGACCTTCTTGTAACACTAAGGAGTCACATGACACCAGGGAGGGAATTTGGCTAATTGGGCCCAATGTGGGAATTTTCACTTAGGGGTGTATTCACTTTGTTGCCAGCAGTTTAGACATTAATGGCTGTGTGTTGAGTTTTTTGGAGGGGACAGCACATTTGCACTGTTATACAAGCTGTACACTACTTTACATTGTAGCAAAGTGTAATTTCTTCAGTGTTGTCACATGAAAAGATATAATAAAATATTTACGTAAGGGGTGTACTCACTTTTGTGAGATACTGTATATATATATATAGTTCCAAGGGCTGCCACGGCACTCAATGTTTGAAGTAAATGCCCAGGTGCTCACCCACAAAGAAATCCATATAAATCCAAAACTGGTTTAGAGGCACTCAGGGGTCTTGCAGAGGAGGAAGACCAAAAACAGCAGTGTTTTTGTTATCGTTTCAATGAAGCTCTTGAGATGGACTTTCTCAAATCTTGAGAAAGATGGACTGAGCTTCATCAAAACGTTGACAATAAAAACACTGCTTTTTTTTTATCTCCCTCCTCTGCAAGATCCGTGAGTACCTCTAAACCAGTTTTGGATTTTTTGTAAAGAAATATATATATGTACAGTATATGTATGTATACATTGAAATATGTACAGTATATGTGTGTACACGTTTAAAAAAAAATGTTTTTTTTTTAACCTAAGCATTGAAACAATTAAATTAAGTATTGTTTCGTTGACTAGCTGGATCGTGTGGATGTGTACTGTACTGCCCTGCCTATAAGCACCCTTACCGTTTTAGTTAAAAAAAGTATCTAAGCTCAAATTTTGGTGAGTTGGATTTTGTGTAGACACACACCAGCAATCTTCAACTGCCTTGAGCAAGTCTATGATTCAAAGTATATATACAGTGCATCTGGAAAGTATTCACAATGCTTCACTTTTTCCACATTTTGTTATGTTACAGCCTTATTCCAAAATGGATTAAATTAATTATTTTCCCCAAAATTCTACAAACAATACCCCATAATGGCAACACTGAAATCTTTGCAAATGTATTTAAAATAAAAAATGAAAAAAAATCACATGTACACAAGTATTCACAGCCTTTGCTCAATACTTTGTTGAAGCACCTTTGGCACCAATTACAGCCTCAAGTCTTTTTTAGTATGATGCTGCAAGCTTGGCACACCTATTTTTGGGCAGTTTCCCACATTCTTCTTTGCAGGACCTCTCCAGCTCCATCAGGTTGGATGGGCAGCGTCAGTGCACAGCCATTTTCAGATCTCTCCAGATCTCTTAATTGGGTTCAAGTCTGGACTCTGGCTGGGCCACTCAGGGACATTCACAGAGTTGTCCCATAGCCACTCCTTTGTTATCTTAGCTGTATGCTTAGGGTCATGGTCCTGTTGGTAGATGAACCTTTGCCCCAGTCTGAGGTCCAGATCACTCCGGAGCAGGTTTTCATCCAGGATGACTCTGTACATTGATGCATTCATCTTTCCCTCTATCCTGACTAGTTTCCCATTCCCTGCTGCTAAAAAACATCCCCACAGCATGATGCTGCCACCACCATGCTTCACTGTAGGGATGGTATTGGCCAGGTGATGAGTGGTGCCTGGTTTCCTCCAGACATGACACTTGTCATTCAGGCCAAAAAGTTCAATCTTTGTTTCATCAGACCAGAGAATTTTTTTTCTCAGTCTGAGAGTCTTTCAGGTGCCTTTTGGCAAACTCCAGGCGAGCTGTCTGGTGCCTTTTTTTTGAGGAGTGGCTTCTGCCTGGCTACTCTACCATAAAGGCCTGATTGGTGGAGTGCTGCAGAGGTGGTTCTCTCTCCACAAAGAAATGCTAGAGCTAAATCAGAGTGACCGGTCACCTCCCTGACTAAGACCCTTCTCCTCCTAAGGGCCCGCTCAAGGAAAAGTCCTAGTGGTTCCAAACTTCTTCCATTTACAGATGATGGAGGCCACTGTGCTCATTGGGACCTTCAATGCTGTAGAAATGTTTCTGTACCCTTCCCAAGATCTGTGCCTCATTACAATCCTGTCTCGGAGGACTACTGACAAGTCTTTGGACTTCATGACTTGATTTGTGCTCTGACATGCACTGTTAACTGTGGGACCTTAAATAGACGGGTGTGTGCCTTTCCAAATCATGTCCAATCAACTGAATTTACCACAGGTGAACTCCAATCAAGTTGTAGAAACATCTCAAGGATGATCTGTGGAAACAGGATGCACTTGAGCTCAACTTTGAGTGTCAGGGCAAAGGCTTGGAATACTTATATACATGTAATTTTTTTCGTTTTTTATTTTTAATAAATTTGCAAAGATTTCAAACAAACTTTTTGCACGTTGTCATTATGGGGTATTGTTTGTGGAATGTTGAGGAAAATAATTAATTTAATCCATTTTGAAAAAAGGCTGTAACATAACAAAATGTGGAAAAAGTGAAGCGCTGTGAATACTTTCCGGATGCACTGTACATACTGTATATGAATATAGTGATTGCAATCAGCACAATTAGTGCTTCAAATAAAATGAAAAAAATAAAAATAAAAAACATCAATTGATGTAAGAATGCCTAAAAACACACTTACAAGAAAATAAATTGCAAGTGCATCTCAAGAACAATATCGTCCGGCTCACCACCTCTATCGGGGTGACTCCGGTGTGACGTCACTAGCTCGACCCCACCCCTAGACACGGTGCGCCATGTGATAGGGCTTCTTCAAAGAGGAGTTGATCTAGTGACGTCACGCCGGAGTCACACCGATAGAGGTGGTGAGCCAGTCGATATTACTCTTGAGAAGCGCTTGTAATTTACTTTCTTTTAAGTGTTTTTAGCAGGGTTTTATATGGAGGTGAGCTGGCCCTTCTCCTGGTGATAGATTGTCACTGTGCATGAAAAGAGCAGGCGCAGGGTGCCCTGAAGTATATGATTTTATTCACATTCACTGAAGATTTTGTTTGTTTTTCATTAATATATTGACAATATATTCACCATTTTTTAATGTGTATATTTACACACAACTATATGGGATTTTTGGACTGTTTATTTATTATGTGTATTGCTTCCCTACACTGATATATTTTACTATATACTATATGTATAGTTTTCTTTTCCTTTTTTTTATGACCATGCTTTTTTTTTTTTTTTTTTTCAACAGGTCTAGAAGTAAATGCCCTATTTAATGCTTTACTCTAAAACATGCAATCTTTACTGTCTTAGTACACCTATCCTTGGCCCTATCTACATGTGCTTAGAACTTCAGTGAAGTCAATTTTGTGGTTTTTCATTTGATGAACAGGAAAACTTGCCCATGCTGATGATCTATTGAACCCGAACAGCATTGATGGAAAAAAATGTAAATAGATGTTAAAAAAACAGTAAAAGACCCGTGAACTTACACAGTTAAAATGAAAAAAGCAATAATTAAAATGTAAGTCTTCTTAAAATCATCACTTTTTTTGTATGAAAAGATAAAATAAAAAAGTATTATATTAAAGAATTATAAAGTATTATAAAAAAAAAAAAATACATAATCGATCATGCATTCAGACACTAAGAATAAATTGTCAAAGTGATGGAGATACACAGCTGTAATAACTAGGCATTGTTATAGGGTAATTGCTTAAACTTTTGGTTCCTTTTAAATCCTGTATTATAATAATAATAAATAATATTTCTATCAAGGGATACAGGTATGGGAAATTATCCTTAAATATCAAAATTAAGTTTTAGTTTATTATTTACTTGGCAAAGACAAGCTAATTTTGCAAAATAATGTAAAGAGGTAGAGAGCTTTTCCTTCAGAGACCAATATATTATTTTTACACTGGACAAAGAAATCATTTCTACAAACTATTCCTTTAGACTAAGGATATTTTCTGATTTTCAGTACTATGTAATTGGGATTTTTTTGTTATAATAAGGGAAGTGATAATCATGTTAAGGCTAAGTTTGCAAATTAATAAAAAAAAAACAGTTCAAAATCTGTAGGTACAGTTGACCCAGAATGTTATAGATGAAATTGGCTACCAGTTTTCAAAATTAATTTTATCTTGTAACAGTGAAATGGGCAAGCTTAAAGTGGATGCAAACCTGATACATGAAATTTGACCTAGGCAGTGGCACATATATCTGTAGTGTTTTCTTATCTCTCTCCAAAGCCCCAAGTCCCAAGTCTTTCTGCTGCTCCTTTCTTTTGTTATCAGTATGATAACTTCTGACAAGTTCTCCGTCAACTGAGATAAAACAAGACTGAATTTTATGTCGGGGTGGATGCTATAAATAGATTAGCACAGAGCTGGTCTATACACAGCACATTCCTTCTTCCCTCTGCCTATGTGGATTGGGGATGTGGGCCTTTCCTCCAATCAGCTCTCACATAGACAGCAGATATGCATGTAAACTTATGTAGAGAGATTTGTTTCATCTCTGTGTATCATCTGAGGCTGTTCACTTCACTGGGTATATGTGAAGGTTTACATCCACTTTTAGGACTCCAAAATGATAACCTCATTCAGAACTACAAAACTTTTATACCTAATTTTAATTAGAAGTGGGTATAAGATTTAAAGTGAAAGGACAAAATATAAGGGTCGCTTGTATCTGCCTTACGAATCACATGTTACAGCACTAGGTTCCTTGCTATTAGTCTTCTCTTTTAGTCTGAGATGTACTAACATAGAGTGAGCAAGCTGCGTCTTTTAGTTTCCCCGTACCCAGTATGCTCTTTGTGCATATGATTTCTGATTCTATTAAGTTGGCCATAGATGGATTGAAATGTATCTGGTTCAGCTGGGACCAGCCACATTTTGATCCATCCATGAGCAGGCGTTTTGTACAGAAGTGGATCTCTGGACCAACTTCTGTACAACCAGCCTATCATGTTTTTTCACCTGATCACTGCTGCCAATATCATTGTATTCTGACAGCAGGAACTCTCCCTGCTGTCAGAATACAATAGCTCTGCAGGAGTGATTCCCTCATCAACACCAAGTGTGTTGATTGGAGAATCTAATTATTATATATATATTTTTTTCTTTTAACCCGTTTTTTTCTTTTAACCACGTTGAACAAAAGAAAACACATAATCTATGGGCTGCCTTTTTTGGTAGGAGGTAGGGGGAGAGGCTGCCTTTTTTGGTAGGAGAGGCATAACACAATTCACCAAATGGAGAAGGAAGTTTAATTCTTACTCTGGTACTGAGCCCTGCTTCCAACACATAACATGAGCAGTTGTGGGCATTAGTCTCAGGGTTGTCTTTAACGCAGGGCAAACAGGGGCAGCTGCCCTGGGCCCAGTCATTGTTGTGGGGCCCAAAGCAGCTGCCACTTGAGCCCGTACTGCCCAAAAATAGTTGACTCAAGAGGGATCAAGAAAATGTTTGCCCAGGGTCTAATCAATATTATAGATGGCCCTGATTAGGCTAAGTGTCCCCTTTTGACAAATGTTTCTATGAGGCCTTGTTTGAATGATGATGCATGCTGCAGTTTCTTGCTGATTTTTCCCCACGTTTCTCTATATAAAATAAATGTCCAGATGTATGCGAAATATAGATGCAAATACATAGCTAATTAAGTACCATGGCAAACTACAGCTTGCTCTATGGACTATAATTCTAAATATAAACTAGCTGACAAGTAATTACTGTCTCTTCGTATACAGTATGCTCCTGTAAGTCTATTGAGATGATCAATGAGATTCTGCTATTCTTTTCTGTTAGTATTCTGAGAAAAGCTGACAAAAGAATCTTAGTAAATGTTACAGAAATGACACTCGTGGCTGTTGGAAGCTTGAGTGTAGTTTTTTGGGTGTTTGCTGAAATAACAAAGAGCAAGAGATAAAACTTCAGCAAACGTACAGAATATTACCAACTGAAAGTGAGAACTCAGTAGGAAGGAATAGATATAAGCCTTCTTGTAACAATGTTCTTTTGCATTTAGATTGAATAAACAAGTAGTAGTGAAGATTTCTGGCATAAGAATCTGCAATGAAATGGGAAAAAAAAAGAATAAAACCTTACACATATAATGGAAATGCTGTACAAAATAAATTCTGATAAGCAGAATTCAAGGTTTGAATACATTTGATTATTACGTCACTAGTTCTCACTGGTAATAACATAGTCGCAAACAACTATCAAAGGTATCTTGCCAGGAAAACCACATTGAACTACGGTGAAAGATGGCAGGTAATATGCTGATTGTTGTGTGTTGTAAAGTGTAAAGAAGTTAACGTATTTACTTCAAGCACCTGAACATTTACATGGAGATAGAAAAACTAGGGTTTTTCTTTCATATTGTATCAACGGATGTTTGACAGAAAGTTAGCTTTTCTTCAATACAGTCAGCTCAATCGCTTTCTTTTAACACCTTTAGGACCGCTTGCAGCACATTTACTGTGGCAGGCTGGCTCTGCTGCGCGAGCCGATGTAGCCCTATGTCGGTCGCGCGCGTGGTGCTGGGGGGTGAGCGGGAGCTAGGCAGCGGGGAAGCCGATCCACAGGAACAGCGGCCGCGATTGCCGCAAGGGCACCTGCGATCGTTCCCCGCTGAGAGAGAGGGACCATCAGCTGTTGTCAACACAGCTGACCGTTCTTCTCTCTGACATTATCAGAGCGCTCGTGATCCTTCTATATAGGATCACAGGCCTCTGTGGTAATTTCACAAGCCCCCCCCATACAGTTAGAAAACACTCCCCTAGGCTCACACTTAACCCTTTGATCTCCCCTAGGTTAACCCCTTCCCTGCCAATGTCATTATTACAGTGATAGCGCATATTTTTAGCACTGATTACTGTAGTAATGTCACTGGTGCCCCCAAAATTGTCAGAAATGTCAGTAAGGGGTCCGATCTGTCCGCCGCAATGTTGCAGTCCCACTAGAAATAACAGATCGCCACCATTACTGGAAAAAAAAAAATAAATAAATAAAAATGACATAAATCTTTCCCCTAGTTTGTAGACACGATAACTTTTGCGCAAACCAATCAATATACGCTTATTGCGATTTTTTTTTCTTTTACCAAAAATTGGTAGCAGAATACAAATTGGCCTAAAAGGATGAAAATTTTTGATTTTTAATTTTTTTGGGGGGGGGGGAATGTTATATAGCAGAATGTGAAAAATATTGTTTTTTGTTTTTTTTGTTTGCAGAAATGTCACAATTTTTTTGTCTATAGCGGAAAAAATAAAAATTGCACAGGTGATAAAATACCACCAAAAGAAAGCTCTATTTGTGGGAAAAAAAAGACATCAATTTTATTTCGGTACAGTGTCGAATGACCGCACAATTTTTCATTAAAGTAACAGAGTGCCGAATCGCAAAAAATGGCCTGGTCATTAAGGGGGGCAAATCCTTCAGATCCAGAAGTGGTTAAAAAAAAGTTCCATCAGTTTTTGGGTTTATTGTGGTCGCTTCTAATTTACCCTACAAGATCCATACGTTTAGTTAAAGCTCTAGACATCCAGATTGTTCAGGTCCAATTGGCTGGACATGGATGTTCCTTCTGGTCAGAATTTCATGTGCTTCACAAGGGTATTAGTTTGAGCCAAATGATTTACCTAAGAAAGGTATTACCAAGCAACTAACATTACAAATTGGTTAATATCACTGGTATTATAAAGCACTGTTGCTACAAAGTAACAGCCTAAAACCAGTAGATTTACTGTTGCTCTACTCTGGGGGTTTCAGTGTAGTGCTCTCCATCATGTTCATACCAGTCAAGGAAGTACATTTTTAGGGCTTTTGGCCCACTTTTTTTCAAAAGAAAAGATCAAAATAACTCACAGGATTACCCTTGCAATGGTTTTTAGCATCAGAATATATGTTTTCGAGCCTCCTGGCTATACAGATGTCAGTCCTTGACCATTGAGCCTGTCTCTGCACAGATTTGCCATAGTCAACTTTGTGACCAAAATTGTTCACCTGGGATGCACAGTCTCCTAAAGACACACCATCTTCTGAATACCTCCCAGGCAATGGCCTGGTCACATCTGACCTTTTTTCCTTGAGGCCAGGGTAGACACCCTTCTAATGTTTTTCACACACAAACACTGCTCTTACAGAAGTTTGTCTCCAGGGGAAAGGAGCCCTGAATCACAATCAACCCCTTGGTTAAAGAGGGCTGTGCACACCTGTAACTTGGACACAGGGTTAGAGGCTTCACCCCTCCCAAGACTCTCCAAAGCCTCTGGAACCCATCCTGGGAGTTACCAATCCTAGAAAAAACTGCAAAACCAGTTTTCTCTATTTGAAAAAGACTATCTGGAGCCCCTCAACCTGAATCAGTGAGAACCTGCCACAACAGCAATAAAATTCACACCCCACTTATGATACATAATGCAAACGCAATATAATCTCAGCTATGACTGCCTCCATGTGTACAACAAACATAGCACTAAACTGAGTTCTTCAAGGGAATAGAACTGAAAACACAGGATCTTGAACAATGAAAATGATTTTAAAGTGTATGGTAACTCTAACAGAAAATGTCTCTTATTTGCTACCTTTTGGTTTGTTAAATATACCATTGAAAGCATTTTGGTATATCTGTGTGACAAGTTAAAAAAATACCTGATTATCCAGCCACCAATTTTGTGAGCTGATGACTTCCTGTGCACTCTGTCTCTGGACCAGGGATAGGCACGGACCAAGGCTGTGGCGGACATTTTCCAAAGTACAGACCTTAGTGAAGGACACCAAGGTACATTTCAAATTAAAACCATCAAAAAATATTCTGGCTAATCTCCGGCCTAGTTATACAATTACAAATATGTTTAAAATAACATTTATATCCAAACTGCTTGGGGTATACTGTTATAAACGGTTTAAAATATTTTCAAAATTCTTACCTTATATTTTTCTGTTGTACTGAGTCGCAGCAGCAGCATCTAAGTCCTTTGAAGTAGGAATACGTGCAGGCATCAACACGACAGTCCTCAGGTCCCCCATAGATCCCCCTTCAGTGCAGGCTAGGGCAGGTCCCCGTAGATCCCCCTTTAGCGCAGGCAGTTCCCCCATAGATCCCCCTTTAGTGCAGGCCAGGGAGGGTCTCCCGTAGATCCCACTTTGGCGCAGGCAAGGGCAGGTCCCCCATAGATCCCCCTTTAGAGCAGGCAGGTCCCCATAGACCCCGCTTAAATGCAGGCAGGTCCCCCATAGATCCCCCTTTAGAGCAAGCCTGACCAGGGTAAAGGTCCCCCATATTTACACATCCCTCTTTAGAGCAGGCAAGGGAGGCAGGTCCCCCATAGATCCCCCTTTAGAGCAGGCCAGGGTGAGGGTGCCCCATAATTATACATCCCCTTTAGAGCAGGCAAGAGCAGGCAGGTCCCCCATAGATCCCCTTTTAGAGAAGACAAGGGCGGGCAGGTCCACCGTCCCCCATAGATCCCTCTTTAGTGCAGGCAAGGGCAGGCAGGTCCCCCATAGATCCCCCTTTAGAGCAGGCCTAGGCCAGGGTGAGGGTCCCCCATATTTATACATCCCCCTTTAGAGCAGGCAAGGAACTCCCTTTCCTGCTCTAAAGGGGGATATATAAATATGGGGGACCCTCACCCTGGCCTACTCTAAAGAGGGATCTGTGGGAGACCTGGGCTGGCTGACCTGCCTGCTCTAAAGGGGGATTTATAAATATGAGGGATCCTCACCCTGGCCTGGGCCTGCTCTAAAGGGGGATTTAAAAATATGGGGGACCCTCACCCTGGCCTGCTCTAAAGGGGGATTTATAAATATGGGGGACCCTCACATTGGCCTGGGCCTGCTCTAAAGGGGGATCTAGGGGGGACCCCCTAGATCCCCCTTTAGAGCAGGCCTAGGCCAGGGTGAGGGTCATCCATATTTATAAATCCCCCTTTAGAGCAGGCAAGGGCCGGCAGGTCAGCCATCCCAGGTCCCCCCCTAGATCCCCCTTAGAGCAGGCTAAGCAGGGTTCTCTTCCCAGACCTCCAGTCCAGTGAGTCCACCACAACCTATCATTACCGTCCTCCGTTTCTTCTCCTGGTCAATTAGACAGTCCCTCCCCCAGCCAGCCCAAGGCCCAGAGTCAGTCACAGAGAGAGAGATCACTGCGCAGCCACGCACGCAGGTCTCTCTCCAGACTCCACCACCACTCCACTTTGCGGGCGGTGCCAAGAGCTAGAGCCGAGCGGGCGGCGGGAGCGGACAATCTGAGGGAGGCCTGAGGCTCCGCCCCAAGCATTCGCATCGCATCGGGGATTGATCTGAGATTCTTCTCTGCAGATGGGCAGAGTGAGACTTGCAGCGTGGCGGACACTGCAAGGACCGCTCACGGACACCAGTGTCTGTGTGCGGACACCTTGCCGACCCTGCTCTGGACTGATATCGGTTAGCATTGTTCCTTTTTCTCCATAGACTAAAAAACACCTCTTCCTGTTATATAAAAGAGAGGGAGTTGTATGTGTGTAATCCTAAGTTTTTTGTAGTTGTAACACAATCCTTGTCCTAAGGTGATAACGCTGCTTAGTTCAGTTGTCACCCTAGAACAGGAAGTGTGTTAATGACAAGATTATCACGTGAAAATAAAATTAAGAATCTGAAAAAAGAAAACTAGAGCAGCCACCACCTATAAAGGCCTGTAAGATGAAATACTATCAATTATTGGGGAATTTGATATGCTTTAAAGTGATTCTAAAGTAATTTTCTAAAATAACAAACATGTTATACTTACCTGCTCTGTGAAATGGTATTGCGCAGAGCAGCCCTGTTCCTCCTCTTCTCGGGTCTCTCATCGGTGCTCCTGGCTCCCATCGCTCTGCTGAGTGCCACCCCCCCAATGGCTCCCTCTGCTGTCTCTGAGTCAATGAAGAGGGAGACAGAGGAAAAAGCTCTGGTGACCCCCATAAGGATATTTTCCCGTTACACTACTTCCTTTATACTGACAGCTGCTAAAATCTACCTTTAACTTCTTTCTCTGTCCCAATGAAAACTCTGCCTAGAACAGAATGTGAGGGTGAATCTCCCAAATGATACACATCAAGCAATAAAAGCCTGACGAAGGATCTATGCCTTCCCTATTCCATCTAAAACTAGATGGCTGGAATTCCTTTTTAGGGCCCCTGTTGAAAAACAATGAGAATGTCTCATAATTGCTGTATTATATCTGATTTAGTATGTTGTAATTTCAATACCCTCATTAAATACAGAACATCATTATTCTTTGATAAAATTAGTATTGAAAGTAGATGTAAATATTATAGCATTATTTTTTTCTTATTAGTTTTAATGGGTCCTTTTCACATTTATTATACAGAACATTATTATTCTTTGATACAAATTAGTATTGAAAGTAGATGTAAATATTATAGCATTATTACATTATTATTGTTTTTAAAATTAATTTTAATTGGTTATTTTCACATTTATTATATGTGTAATGGGTCGTTTTTTTAATTTTTATTTATTATATGTACCTCTCTTTTAAATTAGTTTTAATAGGTCATTTTCACATTTATTAATATTGTAAATATACTTATATGCAATAATGATGACAACTATTATATTATTCTACTTAATAATTGTGGATTCGATATTCATATTTATTCAAGTTTCATTCAATTTTATTTTTTATTTATGTTGTCAGTGTGATATCAGTATATTTATATATATATATATATATATATATATATATATATATATATATATATAAAAACAAACGGTACTAGTTACCGGATAGATGTGGAGCCCCATACAGTACCTTAAACCCCACATCCACGAAATGGAACATGAATATTTCTTGTGTATTTTAAGACAATGTGTTTGCAGACTTATCTGTCAGGTTTGTTCTCATCAGCTATCGGAGACAAACCTGGGATTGGAGTCTTTATCCTCTGCCTTGTTTGTTAGGGGGACTCTGGAGATGCAGTAAAACTCACATATCATGTCTTTGAACTTTTCTCACAGCAGATGGTGTGGGATTATTTGCTGAATCGCACTTTGCGAATGCAGCAGACTAACTGGTCACTGATACAGCAGGGAAATGAAACTCTTCTGGTCTATTTTTATTCCAGTGTTTACAATTTAAATGGACACCATTGTATTGGCCTGAATACACAGATTGCCTTGTACAAGTGTTGGTCTGTTTACAAGTAAACCTGCTTTAAAAAAGAGGTAGAGAATAATATTTAATATGAATTTCTCTAAGAAAAATATACAAAACAAATATTAAAGACTTTGATATTTACTGTAATAAATAATTATTTCGTGAGTCTTACCATCATAATGAAGATAATGTCATTATTTTTTTGTTTATATTTTTTCCCATGGGTTTTATAGTTCACAAAATTATTAACCATATTTAAAACGGTGCTAAACTCAAAAATAAATTGTAATATATTGCAGTTACAAGTCCATAATTATGTTGGCTGCATGCTTTTTAATTTTTTTTAGCTTTTTTTCCTACTGTATTTTGCCATTAACACACTTCCTGTCCTAGGGTGTCTCCACTCTGGATAGAGGAGTGTTTGGACAGCAGCATTGTCAGTCTGGGGGGAGGGTGGTGTTTAATGCACCAGCAGATTAGGATGGACTTGAATAAAAAATGAAAGCATAGATTTACAGTATATTTATGTTGCACCACCCCCGTAGGGACCGCTGGAAGATGAATGTCCTCAGAGGTTGCCCTGACCTTGCAACCGTCCCTACACCTCTGAAACCCTGGATTCTGCCATAATTCAAAGAGGGATTGCAAAAAACCCCAAAGAAATAACAGAGATTGTAAATATATTTATTTACTGGATATTCATGAGTTAACAAGGGAAAGAAAAATGTAAAATTTGGGGATTCCCCAAATTGCAACTTTAGCATTAAAACATAATTACAGAGATATGCAATGACATGGCAATAACAGTAAACCTGGTGGTAGAAGCTAACAGATCTTAAGGGAACCTATGACCCCAGGTACAAGAGGAGGAAGAGAGGACTTTTTGTCAGTCAGCTCTCCTACGCCCTAATGCCACAGGTGAAAAGGAATAACAAAACACAATATGTAAAACCAGAGTGAGAGTTCTTCAATATTATAAACAGGTGTAGGCAGATTTGTTTGCGTTGAGGACTCCTTGAAGTAAGGGTGTCCGAAATCTTCAGCTAGCAATTGTGTGCAATGACGACCAGCAAAGGTGAATAGAATAAGGAAGGTGCTTCCCAGTGAAAGGCCTTTGATGAAAAAAAGAGTGAGGTAAATGTGTCTGCATGCAGTGTCTCTGAATGTAATATTAAGGGTGGGCTTCTGCCCACTCACCAGTGCTTTCATCAATATAAGTGTTAATACAGTCGTTTATTTTTTATCAATTAACAAAATGGAAAGTAAATGAGCAGAAAATAAATAAATAAATAAATAATAAATAAAAATCAATATTTGGTGTAACCACCCTTTGCCTTCAAAACAGCATCAATTCTTCTAGGTACACTTGCACACAGTTTTTGAAGGAACGTGGCAGGTAGGTTGTTTCACACATCTTAGAGAATTACCCACAGATCCTTTGAGAATGTAGGCTGCCTCAAACCCTTCTGTCTCTTCATGTAATCCCAGACAGCCTCAGTAATGTTAAGATCAGGGCTTTGTGGGGGCCAAACCATCACTTCCAAGACTCCTTGTTCTTCTTTACACTGAAGATAGTTCTAAATGACATTTGCTGTATGTTTGGGGTCATTGTCCTGCTGCAGAAAAAATGTGGAGCCAATCACATGCCTCCCTGATGATATGGCATGATGGATAAGTATCTGACTGTATTTCTCAGCATTGATGACACCATTGATCCTGACCAAATCTCCAAATACAAATACAGAAATGCAGCCTCAAATGTGCAAGGAGCCTCCGCCATGCTTCACTGTTGCCTGCAGACACTCATTATTGTACCGCTCTCCAGCCCTTCGATTCACAAACTGCTTCCTGCTACAGCCAAATATTTAAAATTTTGAATTTTCAGTCCAGAGCACCCGCTGCCATTTTCTGCACCCTAGTTCCAGTTTTTGTGCATACAGTAGTTGAGTCACTTAGCCTTGTTTCCATGTTGGTGGTATGGGTTTTTGCCAGCAATTGTTCCATGAAGAATTACCGCTTCTAGCCAGACTTCTCTGGATAGTAGATGGGTGTACCTGGTTCTACCAGTCCTGTGCTTATGGCACTGCTGGACATCTTCTGACGGTCCTCAATTTAGACTGTTTCTTTGTGCTTCTTCAAAAAAGCTTAAACAGCACATCTGGAAACCCCAGTCTGCTTTGAAATGTTTGCCTGGGAGAGACCTTGATGATGCAGTAAAACTACCTTGTGTTTTGTTACTTTGCTCGGTCTTGTCGTGGTGTATGACATGTGACATGAAACTGTCTTCCAAAACATCACCTTAGTAGCATATAGAAACATAGAATGTGTCGGCAGATAAGAACCATTTGGCCCATCTAGTCTGCCCAATATATCTGAATCCTATGAATAGTCCCTGGCCCTATCTTATCTGAAGGATATCCTTATGCCCATCCCATGCATGCTTAAACTCCTTCACTGTATTTGCAGCTACCACTTCTGCAGGAAGGTTATTCCATGCATCCACTACTCTCTCAGTAAAGTAATACTTCCTCATATTACTTTTAAACCTTTGCCCCTCTAATTTAAAACTGTGTCCTCTTGTGGTAGTTTTTCTTCTTTTAAATATGCTCTCCTCCTTTACCGAGTTGATTCCCTTTATGTATTTAAAAGTTTCTATCATATCCCCTCTGTCTCTTCTTTCTTCCAAGCTATACATGTTAAGGTCCTTTAACCTTTCCTGGTAAGTTTTTTCCTGCAATCCATGTACTAGTTTAGTAGCTCTTCTCTGAACTCTCTCTAGAGTATCTATATCCTTCTGGATATATGGCCTCCAGTACTGCGCACAATACTCCAAGTGAGGTCTCACCAGTGTTTGTAGGCAGAGTTTGCTGTTCTTCGCCCAGTTTTAGGCTTCCTACTCACCTGTTTCAGTTAATGACTGTGTTTTAACCTACATATAAAAATTGATGATCATTAGCATCTGCTTGGTTTAATTGGTTAATCATACAACTGACTCTAGTCCTGCAAAATCCCTGAATTTTTGCAATTATACAAAGTGTGCAGGTGTAAGAACTGATGCTGGTTTGAAGCCAAATGGTAGTCACAACAAATTTTGATTTGACTTAGGGTTTAGTTCTGTTTGATTACTTTGCATTTTGTAAATTGATCAAAATAAACTATTAAAATGTAAATTTTGAAAGCATTCTTACTTTACAGCAATTTTCCACACCTGACAAACTTTTTCACACTACTGTATACTATAATATATATACTGTATATATATATATATATATATATATATATATATATATATATATATATATATATATATATATATATATATATATATATACAGTATCTCACAAAAGTGAGTACACCCTTCACATATTTGTAAATATTTTATTATATTTTTTCATGTGACAACACTGAAGAAATGACACTTTGCTACAATGTAAAGTAGTGAGTGTACAGCTTGTAGAACAGTGTAAATTTGCTGACCCTCAAAATAACTCAACACACAGCCATTAATGTCTAAACCGCTGGCAACAAAAGTGAGTACACCCCTAAGTGAACATGTCCAAATTGGGCCCAACGAGCCATTTTCCCTCCCCCGTGTCATGTGACTCGATAGTGTTACAAGGTCTCAGGTGTGAATAGGGAGCAGGTGTGTTCAATTTAGTGTTATCGCTCTAACTCTCTAATACTGGTCATGCGAAGTTCAGCATGGCAGCTCATGGTAAAGAATTCTCTAAGGGTCTGAAAAAAAGAATTGTCGCGCTACATAAAGATGGCCTAGGCTGTAAGTAGATTGCCAAGAAACTGAGCTGCAGCATGGTGGCCAAGACCATACAGTGGTTTAACAGGACAGGTTCCACTAAGGTGATTGACTGGCCAAGCATGTCTTCAGACCTAAACCATATTGAGCATCTGTGGGCCATCCTCAAACGGAAGGTGGAGGAGCACAAGGTCTCTAACAGGAGTGGAAGAGGACTCCAGTGGCAACCTGTGAAGCTCTGGTGAACTCCATGCCCAAGAGGGTTAAGGCAGTGCTGGAAAATAATGGTGGCCACACAAAATATTGACACTTTGGGCCCAATTTGGACATTTTCATTCAGGGGTGTACTCACTTTTGTTGCCAGCGGTTTAGACATTAATGACTGTGTGTTGAGTTATTTTGAGGGGACAGCAAATTTACACTGTTATACAAGCTGTACATTCACTACTTTACATTGTAGCAAAGTGTCATTTCTTCAGTGTTGTCACATGAAAAGATATAATAGAATATTTAAAAAAAATGTGAGGGATGTACTCACTTTCGTGAGATACTGTATTTTATGGAATATTCAGGGTTTTTTTTCAGCTGGAACTTGGTGGAACTCAGTTTCACCACCTCTGGTTCAAGCCCTCTCCTCCTTGCTCACCATTATCACTTGTACACAGAAATCTTGACTGGCCTGCACATAGTTTTGACCTCAGCCCGATAGTACACCTTTGGAATGAATTTGTGTGAAGACTGCAAGCCAGTCCTTCTCGTCCAACTTCAGTGCCTGACCTCATAAATGCACTTCTGGAATAATGGTCAAACATCACCATAGAAACACCCCTAAACCTTGTGGACAGCCTTCCCAGAAGAATTGAAGCTGTTATAGCTGCAAAGGGTGGGCCAACTCAATATTAAAGCCTACGGTCTAAGACTGGGAAGCCACTATAGTTCATGTGCGCGTAAAGGCAGGTGTCCCAATACTTTTGGTAATAAAGTGTATATATAGTTAATGATTGTAACAGTATTTCATTGATAAAACAGGACACACTTTTCAGCATATGCTTCTTTCTATTCGTATTAGTTGCCTGTAACAAACATACTTCTTTGGTTCTTGGTTACTTATAAATTAATTACAGAATATGGTTCACCAGCATGTGCCTTGGCACTAATGCTTTAGATCAAGTTGCAAATAAAAAAGGATATAGATGTATAAGTTGTATTGTGCATAGAATCAGTACATTTCACGCCTGGAAACATTTCAAGATCTTGTAATGATATTCATAATCACAAAATTTTATTCAAAGATTATTCTTATTTTTTGCAAACAATGGACAAGCTAAGATTTGTTACATTTCTTCATAACAGGGACTCAAACTATTCTCAGTGCATATATGAGCTTAAGGGGATTTTTTTCAGAGCCAGTTCTTAAAATAAAAAATAACAACCATGATGTTTAATAAATTACAAAATATAAGAGTACAAAAGGTTATTTGTTGTAATGGAATGAATGTTGGCAGAGGTCCTACAGCGCTTTAGGTTGGATTACTTTTACCTATCTTTCCACAGCAAGGCTATTATTTTCTTTGAAAGGATGCAAGTATTTTTACCCAAATTCAAAGATTAGAAACCCATGGATTATAATAATCACATGGATTAAACAAAGATGTAAATTATGCTACCTTCATCAGCTAACAATAAAATATTATTATGCTTTATGCAAACTATTTAGGTAAAGGTCATGTATAGATAAAATGTGAGTTTGTTTTTTCTTTTTTTGAATATTTTACTTCAGGGTAAATGAATCGCTCTTTTTCAAAGAATATGTTACACCAATATTTCATATACCTAATATGTGTCAGTTGTACCATGTAGCTGTGTTGAAAAGTATCCTGTTCTTTTTGTATTGCTTCCTTTGTGTGAAATACCTGATGATTCTGCCAGTCCCCTAACTTTCCTATTTCACATTGACCATGCTAGGCACAGAAGCCCATCCTTTCCAGCGTGGTCAGTTTTCTAGCTGTCCTAGAAGATCAGCCTGTCTGTCCTCCAATGGACAAGACTTTTACTGACACGCCCCCTTGCACAGCTATTCACTGGGAATATCAGTGTACTGTTGTTTCTCCACCCCGGCTCTCTAAGCCCCCTATGCATCTGAGAGAATATGTGAAAATAAGGTTTTATTTATATATATATATATATATATATAGATTAATAGATAGATAGATAGATAGATAGATAGATAGATAGATAGATAGATAGATAGATAGATAGATAGATAGATAGATAGATAGATAGATAGATAGATAGATAGATAGATAGATAGATAGATAGAAGTAGGTCCTTCCGGTGTCCGTGTGAAGGCTTAGGGTCTGTGTTGATTTCAGTACTTCCTGTTCCTGTTCCTGTCTGGCAGGAAGTGGAGAGGTGTCACGGGCATGAAACTGAGGCTGAGACCGCAGGATGTAACGCAGGGTGACCGTGCTGGCCGTCCACGGGATCTTCCGGCGTGATGACGACGCGTTTCCGAGCATGCGCACTGCAATGGGATACCAGCGCGCACTCCTTTTTCAAGTCATGTGATAGGAAGGGGAAAATTAGGACCAATTTATATGCTCAGGACTAGTGTTCTCTAGTGGGGAAAAAAGCGAAGTGCTATCGTGGTTGGGTAACATTATTCTATACAATAGCCATACATGTACTCAGGGTCCCTCTAGAGGTCCAAAGAGTATACAATTTCGACTATACAAATTAGATCAAACTGGGTACAATGCATTAAGAAACATTTAGGATAAAAATGGGAAATCAAAGGAGGAACTGAAAGAGATGGGATGAGTAAGTGAAGCCGAAATATTTCATAAACTTTGTGAACGCGAAACCTTTTGGATTTATTCCTTAAATACACTTTCCCCCAATGGATTGAATGAAGAATTAGATGTATCCACCATTCTAATTAGTCAATTTATGTTTCACCCCTGGTACCCTATACAGCTCTAACCTTTGGTTATTGGCCCACTCTGCTTTCTCCTCTTTCCCCTTCCAACACTTCCCCATCCATTCATAACTAAGACAATATCCCCTGCTCCCCTCATATTATTATCTATCCCAATCCCCACACACCTTTAGTTCGCGATTCATCACCACTCTAATCTGATCCTTGTATAGCACAATTACATTTTCTTTTTTATTCTTTATTACATATTAACCACTTTACCTCCGCTCACATGGAGGCTACTGCGGCAAAGTGCCGCGATCCCGTCCAGCGACGTAGACCTGTTCATTCACAGCAGGAGTCGGGCCAGGGGAGGAGCAGCAGCGATTGCCGCTGCTCTGCCCCGATCGTCGGGGATCGAGTCTGGAGATCCGCCCGCTGTGTGTTAACACAGCGGGCGGATCTCCATAGTGACAGGGACTGACAGATCGGAGTGTTCAGCATAGCTGGACATCCGATCTGTCCTTCTGTCACACAGTCACCTCCCCCCCCCACACGTCAGTAAGCACCAGGCATACATTAACCCCTCCCTCTCCAATAAAATTAACCCCTTCCCTGCCAGTGTCATTTTTACAGTAACAGTGCATATATATAGCACTGATTACTGTAGAAATGTCACTGGTACCCCCAAAAGTGTCAAAAATGTCATTCAAGGGTCCGATCTGTCCGCCGCAATGTCGCAGTCCCGCAAAAAAAATCGCAGATCACCGCCATTACGCGTTAAAAAAAAAACACCAAAAATGACAGAAATCTTTCCCTTAGTTAGTAAACGAAATAACTTTTGCGCAAACCAATCAAAATACGCTTATTGCGATTTTTTTTTACTAAACATAGGTAGCAGAAAACAAATTGGCCAAAAATTAAGAAAAAAATTTGATTTTTACATTTTTTTGGGGGGAATTTCATATAAAAAAATGTGAAAAATATTGTTATTTTTTCAAAATAAACGCTCTTTTTTTGTTTATAGCGCAAAAAGTAAAAATCGCACAGGTGATCAAATACCACCAAAAGAAAGCTCTGTTTGTGGGAAAAAAAGGACGTAAATTTCGTTTGGGTACGGCATCGCACGACCGCGCAATTGTCAGTTAAAGTCGCACAGCGCCGAATCGCAAAAAGTGGCCTGGACGGAAGACAGCAAAATCCTCCGGTGGTAAAGTGGTTAAACACCTTTTATTTTTAATTTTTTATCCATTATTCTTTTTCTCTCTTTTTTTATATCTTATTTTTTATATCTTATTTTTTATTCATTTCTCATTTAGACTCCCATTCAATTTATTTTCATTTTAATTCATTTTTATTTTTATTTTTACATTTATTTTCATTCATTTTTTTCATTATATATAATTTATTCATTTAATTTTTCTTTATCGTCCTCGTCATTATTTCCACTCATATGTTGTTTTTTTTTTTTTTTTTCATTATTTCCTTCTGTTCGCTTTTATTTTATCTTACAGCCAGTCACTTACTAATCCCATCTCTTTCAGTTCCTCCTTTGATTTCACATTTTTATCCTAAATGTTTCTTAATGCATTGTACCCAGTTTGATCTAATTTGTATAGTCGAAAATGTATACTCTTTGGACCTCTAGAGGGACCTTGAGTACATGTATGGCTAACCACTATAGCACTTCGCTTTTTTCCCCACTAGAGGATACTAGTCCTGAGCATATAAATCGGTCCAAATTTTCCCCTTCCTATCACATGACTTGAAAAAGGAGAGCACGCTGTTATCCCATCGCAGTGCGCATGCTCGGAAAAGCGTCGTCATCACGCCGGAAGATCCTGGAAGACCGCAGGATGGAACAGCACGGTCACCCTGCGTTCCATCCTGCGGTCTCAGCCTCAGTTCCATGCCGGTGACACCTCTCCACTTCCTGCCGGACAGGAACAGGAAGAACTGAGACACAGACCCCCAGCGGTGACCCCAAGCCCCAAGCCTTCACACGGACACTGGAAGGACCTACCTCGCCTACAATTACTTACCTTGATGTAAGTTTTTTATTATTGTTTGCCAATAAACACTACAGTCTCAGAGGTGCCTGTTTCTCTCTTGTTTCATTAACAAGAATGAGTCTATGGATGTGTGCAGTAGCAGGCATAAACAGGCACATAATAAGGAATGCCCCGTATGCATTTTTTGGTGTTTTCAATTTCAACCACCAGGTGGAGCTCTAGGCACTTTTTTTTACAAGCCTCCCTATCTATATGTATAAAAAAAATGTAAAAACAATATTAACTCCAAACAATTAGTTATTACTCACCTTAAATTAGAATCTGTGAGATTACTGAACCAATGCTTCCATTTTCTTACACATATTTAGAGGTGCTGCAGCTCCTTCCAGTAGGAAGAACTTGATTATTTAATGCAGAGGAAAACTGGCTAATACATTTTCCATACATAGGTGTGAACATAGAAGAGAGTCTCTCTGCTGGCATAACTACCATTGCATCAGCAGGTTGCCAAGGGCCTCGAGGCAATATATTAGGGATGTTCTGCTACAAGCTTTATAGCTGTTCCCTGTAAACTCTGAGAAATCTGTGTGGACCCTGGAACACTCTTCTCCCACTGTCCACAGTATCCATTCTCCTCAGGATGTTATCATATTGCCTTCTGATAATAATTATGCTCCCTCTCTTTGTTTTGTGTAAACTAAAGTGATAGTAAGCATATTTCTGCATTTTGAAAGCTAAGTAATGTGGTAAAACATTCTAATACATGCATTGGGAAAATGTAAACATGTATTCTGTTATTTATTTTGTTTTTGTTGTTATTTGTTTGTTTTTGAATTTTTGAGTATTTGGTTCATTGAGGCCCCGTTCACATAGGGGCGATCCGACTTGGGGGGGGGCGACCTCCGAGGTCGCGGTGCGAGCAGCGCGCCGTGACCTCGGAGCTGCCGCCACGGACTTCATAACATTGAAGTCTATGGCGGTCGCCTCCGGGTCGCCCCAAAGAAGCTCCTGACCCTTTTTCTAAGTCGGAGCGACTTGTGTCGCTCCTATTAGAACGGGTCCGCAGCTTCCCTATGGAAGGCGACCTACGGCGACCTGTGAGGCGACCAGGTCGCCTCACAGGTCGCCTTAGTGTGAATGGGGGCTTAACATATTTTGTTGTTTAGCAAATGATTGTATTAAGTTGTTATAAGGATCAACCGGCACCCGACCGGGCACCTCCGTTGACGGATGCTCCTAGTGCTTCCCGAGGGATCCAAGCACTCCACCAGACACCGTAACCACTTCAGACCCCACAAACCGCCGCAGTTTGGTTAGGGTCTTGTCGTCTCCTGCCCACCCTGGACCTACGGCAAGGCTCCAGGTTCCCGTGGGTAAACCTCTCTTTCCCCAGAGAGTGCAGCAGGAACAGGAATGAGCTCTTACAAGAGCTTAGTGATTATCCAAGGTAGTATGAAGGAAATAGCAATCCCTTGTAGCATATTCCCCCAATGAGATACAGGACTCTAGATTGAGGGTGAAGTATAACTCAACTTTATTGAACAAGAAACATACTTTTATACAGTTTTCCCCCACAAGGTTACCACCCAGGGAGACCTTGTTGAAAACAGGCCCTGACATTCACAATCCAATGAAAACAGAGTTTTACACTCCCATACAGTGTACACAAAGATATACACTGTGGGACAACCCCCCCCCCCCCCAGCCAATCCACATACACATATACATCCCATAATCAGCTTATCTTAAGGCAGACAGAACAATGTGAGGTCATTAACATGTAATAATGAGACAGGCACAATCCACATTCCCTCCCAATACACAAACTATAGGGAAGTCTGCCAATGACAGTCTGTGAGTCTCTATTACAGACAAGCACATGGAATACACTGTGTAAGGTGGTATTAAATCTTCATATTTCTATATGAAGATATGGTTGACAAATATTACTGTCCCATCTGAAGCAATTCAAACCATTAAGTATCTGCTCCTCGCCTCCAGTGACGGTGAATACCATCACAATCATCATTGGTTGTCTGGCGCTCTGTAAATTGCTTGGTAGCTAAACCCCGTCGGAAGAGGAAAGGCATCATGTGTATCTCTTATATTGTGGCACTATGGGCATTTAGTTTGTGAGGGTGTCATGCTGCAGTTTGTTGACTATCTCCTTACCTGTGCTCTCCTGCATGGTCACCCAGCAATTGCTGCTGGATTTGATTGGTGGATGAGGGGTTGGAGGAGATTTGTGTGTCTTGTTCTGTTTGTGATTAAGACATTTTTTTGTTTTTTGATTTATGTGTTATATGGCATGTTAGTATGGGAAGACAAAGAGTGTAGGCTCTCATTAGTGTAGAGGGAGCATACCTGTGTTCAAAAGTATCCTGTGCTTTTTGTATTGCTTCCTTTGTGTGAAATACCTGGTTATCCTGCCAGTCAAATTGCTTTTCTAATTCAAACTGTCCACACTAGGCATATACACCCATTCTTCCCAGCGTAGGCAGTTTTCTAGCTGTCTTGGGAGAATAGCCTGCCTGTCCTTCAATGGCCAAGACTTATACTGACATGTCCCCTTGCACAGCACATTTTCTATCAGGATTTCTTATTTTTATACAGTAATTTATATTTTACATATTTTTTATAAATATATTTTTTACTCCCATCCTTTAAGGAATATTTTAGATTTATGAATTTACCTTACATTTCAATTAGTTCATGGAATACCCTTTAAAACATTGGTCGTTTTTAACAATTTATATTCACATTCCTTTCAGGGTTTAATAAAATATCTCAATAATCACAAGTTTTTGCCAATCATGATATATTTGTATTGCTAATCATATGCCACCAGGTAATTACCGCATATTCTCGAGTATAAACTGAGTTTTTCAGCACATTTTTTTGCGCTGAAAACGCCCCCCTCGGCTTATACTCGAGTCAAGAAAAAAAAAAAGTCCCTGGCCACTCCGACGTGCTTAAGCTTTAAAAATGGCGCCACCCGGCGCATACATGTCACCGCGCACGCGCCACCACCGCTCGGGACTGGCCGGGAATAGCCGAATGTATATGAGCGGCGCGTGCGCAATGACGTTTTTTGCGCCGGGCGGCGCCATTTTTAAAATGAAGGCGCCTCTGGAACCACTGTATGGTCTTGGCCACTATCCTGCAGCTCAGTTTTAGGATCTTGGCAATCGTCCTATAGCCTAGGCCATCTTTATGTAGAGAAACAATTCTTTTTTTAGATCCTCAGAGAGTTCTTTGCCATAAGGTGCCATGCTGAACTTCCAGCCCCAAGGGGCTCAATATAGACATTGACCTCAATTGATTAATTTCGAATTTCTAAACCCCCTCCAACACTTAGCTCCCTTGACATGGCCCCCTGCCCCATGTACCTTTTGTAGAGGTGGGGTTGCTCATTTGTATACATTGATACTCTTTCATATATTTATTTCCTTTAGGGTTGCCTCAAATAAGCCTACATACCCCTGTAGGTCAGACCATACATGTGTGCCCCCGTAGGTTTATATTCCCCCCCCCCCCATACTACATTCTTGGCTTTCCCACAAGTCCTTTGTTCCTTACAGGACATACTTATGATCCACCAATTTTTACTCTACACTCCTCCATTTATTACCTATTTTTTAACACATGTCTTTTATCCCATGTGCATCTTATATCTCATATATATTTTATACCTATGTTACATATATTTTAATACATTTATATATTATATATTTTTTACCTTTTTCTATTCTTATATAATATAGTTATATTACTTATCCCTTTATTGATTCCATTGACCAGTATATATTTTAACTATTAACCCATTCTACACACCCTATATACATTTTTCTAGGTTCTTCTCCATTCATATCCATTCACTGATGTACTTGTTTGGCCCATCACGTTATGGACTTTCATAATTTTTGGGTGCAGGATGCACTGTTTCTGTACTAGCTATTACATTTTCCGTTATCATATACATTTTTTACCTTCATTCATCCATTCACTTATTTAATTGTTTATTACTATATCTCCTGATTTTTACCATTATTATGTGCCTTTTTTTGACACCATTCCTTTATTAAATATATTCACCTCAGACACGTATATTTATCCTATTTACTCTTCTTCTTACTTTAGAGATCTTACATCTACTTGTTGCATCCATTCACCAAAGCACTTGTTAAACTTTCTGTATCTCATTACATATATAATACACTACCTCATCTATTTTTTCTATTATATCCCCTCCATTTTGGAATTTTACTTTTTACTTGCCCTTTTTGCACATCATTATGTCGCCGGATCTAATTATTTCCACTCCTTCTTGTTTATGCCTACATACACTATGTTTTTTATTTTTACTGTTTGTGTTTTTATTGTATATTTGTATTTATTTGAATAGCCTCAAATATGTTGCACCTTACTCGCCCTTTAATGAATATCGGATCTATAATTCGGCCATGAGCGATATACATTGATATACTATTGTATATTTGTATTTATTTGAATAGCCTCAAATATGTTGCACCTTACTCGCCCTTTAATGAATATCGGATCTATAATTCGGCCATGAGCGATATACATTGATATACCGCCATACGGTTCCACCCTTATGGGTTAAATACAGGCATATTCTCTAACATATTCTGGAAGTAATCCGGGCCCAGCTGTGGTGGGTTACCATAGCACTGCAACATATTTAAGGAGAGTGACCGGAGATGTCATGACGCTGCTGAGGACATCTATGACGAAACGCGTACTGCGCCGTCACATCATTTCCGGTTCTGGCTCCAGGAGGAACGCATTGCGTTCCAGCTGTTTATCCTTTGCGTTTTTATACCTATGATACTCTGAGTACCTGTCTTATTTTTACAATAAAATCTTACCCTGCAGTATTACACGATTGCTGACCTTTTCTCATTCCCCACGAGTATACCACTTACCCCAACGCTCTGAGGAACTTGAGGAGGACCTGGACTAGGATCTCTAGGAGGACCCAGGTACCCAGGACTAGGAGACCCCAGGGGACATCCCCATCCATTTCCCTAGGAACCTTTGAGGGCCCCCCAGGACACCCACTTAAGAGTGCCAGGTCCATACATCAAGACCCCCAGAGGAAAACAGGACCCACCAGAGGGATCCACCCATATACATATATCCGCTCTATACCCCTGTGTGGGGTGGGTATTTCTGGTGAGTGTGCTACTTACCCCAGGGATCACGAGCACCCCACCACTATACCCACCACAGGCGGGTTACCACTACCATCACTACCTGAGGATCCACGGGCTGTGTTGCATCCTATATATGGACTGTTGCTGATATCTAGTCACCATATATTTGTTGCACACTGTCATTTATTATATTTATGCATGCTGCCACTTTACATATTTATTAATTGATTTATTTATTGAATAGATTATTGGGGTCACCATATATTTATTCACCCTTTTGGATATGTACGTTTTTTATTATTTTTTATCATATTTTTAAGGATTTATCACTATTGATTATCGTTTAGTGTGTTTCACACTCCACAAGCACCAGACACTTTTTTCTTTGATTATTTTACACCTATTTACAATGGATTTGCATTTATATTATTATCAGTTTTTGACCTTGATTATCCATTTATCTTTATATGACACGGATTTAGTGGTCACCTAGGCAGCGCCATACCCAGTGGCGGCTGGTGCTCAAAATTTTTTTTTGGGGGGGGGGGGGGGGGGGCGCAAACAGAAAAAAGTAATAGGCATTGCTTTGCGGCAAAAAACGCTGAAAAAATTGCGTGACTTTGAGGTCGCAAAAGTGTGAAAGGGGCCTTCAGTAATTAAGGTATAGTGTGCCCCCTTTCAATGCAGAGAGACCAGCGTGCCCCCTTTCAATGCAGAGAGACCAGCGTGCCCCCTTTCAATGCAGAGAGACCAGCGTGCCCCCTTTCAATGCAGAGTGACCAGCGTGCCCCCTTTCAATGCAGAGTGACCAGCGTGCCCCCTTTCAATGCAGAGAGACCAGCGCGCCCCCTTTCAATGCACAGAGACCAGCGTGCTCCCTTTCAATGCAGAGATGACTGCGTGCCCCCTTTCAATGCAGAGAGACCAGCGATCCCCCTTTCAATGCACAGTGACCAGCGTGCCCCCTTTCAATGCAGTGACCAGCGTGCCCCCTTTTAATGCAGTGACCAGCGTGCCCCCTTTCAATGCAGTGACCAGCGTACATGCCCCCTTTCAATGCAGTGACCAGCGTGCGTGCCCCCTTCAATGCAGTGACCAGCGTACATGCCCCCTTCAATGCAGTGACCAGTGTACATGCCCCCTTCAATGCAGTGACCAGCGTACATGCCCCCTTCAATGCAGTGACCAGCATACATGCCCCCTTCAATGCAGTGACCAGCGTACATGCCCCCTTCAATGCAGTGACCAGCGTACATGCCCCCTTCAATGCAGTGACCAGCGTACATGCCCCCTTCAATGCAGTGACCAGCATACATGCCCCTTTCAATGCATAGACCAGCGTACATGCCCCCTTCAATGCAGTGACCAGCGTACATGCCCCCTTCAATGCAGTGACCAGCATACATGCCCCCTTCAATGCAGAGATCAGCGTGCGAGCCCCTTCAATGCAGTGACCAGTGTACATGCCCCCTTCAATGCAGTGACCATCATACATGCCCCCTTCAATGCAGAGATCAGCGTGCATGCCCCGTTCAATGCAGAGACCAGCGTACATGCCCCCTTAAATGCAGTGACCAGAGTACATGCCCCCTTCAATGCAGAGACCAGCGTACATGCCCCCTTCAATGCAGTGACCAGCGTACATGCCCCCTTTAATGCAGTGACCAGCGTACATGCCCCCTTCAATGCAGAGACCAGCGTACATGCAAAAAAAAAAAAAGCCCCATTAAACTCCATGCGTCCGACGCCCCAGCATGCAGATTAGGGGGCCAGACGCATGGATAGGGGGGGTGGAGCCCCTGCGCCCCCAACACACCGGCCGCCACTGGCCATACCCCTTCATTTTTCTTCAACTCCTTTGTATTAAGGGGGGCTGCAGCCTATCATTTTGTCACATTCATTTCCTTAGCACGGAGTACACTCTTTCATCCTTTTCTCTTTGTATTGCTTCCTTTGTGTGAAATTCCTGGTGTTCCTCCCAGTTCCCTTGCTTTATTATTGAAAACTGACCACACTAAGCAGGAGAGTACACTGTTGTCAGTTCTCTAGCTATGTGGGGAACTCAGTGTACTCTCCTCCAATGATCAGACTTGTCCTGACACGCCCCCACTGCATCGCCATTCACCGGGAAACTCAGTGTGCTGCTGCTTCTTCTCCCCCCAGCTCTTATGCAGCTGAGAACAGAGGAAATGTAATCATTTATAAAAAAAGGGGGAGAAAGGTATTTATATTGTTTTTTTTTTCTATCTACACAAAAATGTTTTGCCTTTCATTTCTTTTTTAAATGGAAAGGGTTGTTTTACAAGGTGATTATTTACAATTAATTTTAAGATAATGAAGGATAGTTTGCGCAGACTTACCAGTTAATTTTATTATAGGCAGACCTTACTAGCCATCAAATAAACACATCAACATCATGATGTCAGAATGCACCTATAAGGCTTTGCAATGCATCATTATTATTATACTTGGATTATTAGTTGCCTTTGCCAACTAGACACAGTTCCCTGCCAAGTAACCTAGCCTGTTTTTTCCTTTAATACATGAATTGAACCACATGGCACAGAGTGCTTGTATTTTCCTCAATTAAAATGAACATACATTATAGCCATGGATGTAAATTACCTATATCCATGTAGGACGCTCTCCTTAAACTTACTAATGCAGCAGCCAGAAGGCATTGAGAAGCAATGAACAGCATTGACTCACTTACCTAATAACCACTTGTCCTAGAAAAATGTTTGAATCATGTCATTAAATTTTTTTTTTTAAGATGTTTTTTTTATTGCTGTCATTAGATGTTTAGAGGTCATAAGCACAAGATGTTGCTGCTGTCACTAGAGAATGTGTCATTTCTGTTGCTAAATGTTACCCTACAAAAAAAATCTTTATTTTCTTCTTAATGACATATAGAAACCACTCAGATACCTAAAACATTGAAGAAGCAAGATCTCACATTTCTCATTGTTTGATATTCCCATAGAGACAGGCTGAAAAAAAATCCAGACATTTCAATAGATGTGCAAAGAACTAGAAGGTACATGTCAGTCTTTTTTTTAATGAAAAGTTTAATGAAAAACATTGGCGTTGCAGCTGCCTTCCTAGATTTCATATTCTGTTGCATAATACAGCAAATTAAACCTTTGTGGGCCAGTGAAAAAAGCATCAAACAATACTGAATAGTTGTAGTTTGGCAAAAGTTATGTCTTGGAGTGCCTTCTGAAATTTTTAGGGAAATGAAAAAAGACATAAATAGAACAGTTTCGTGTAAGATACCTTAATGATATGTGCTCTGTATGATGCCCAGATCAAATGTAGGCTGGTACCATTCAAAATACGGTAAATTATATCACTGGAGGGTGTGCTTTGTTTGGTGCATATTAAATAGTTGTTTCTGTAACATTATAATTACACAATGGACCAACTAGCACCAATTTACCCATGTATAAAAAGCTAAAGAAAAAAAAAAAGACATATTCCCAATAAATGCCAGTCAAAGTTCAGGTATTTATTTAAGCGCTGGGTCAAAAATAAAAGCAGATACTCAGTTCATATTAGAAACATTTAAAAGATAAGTTCCCTTTTTTTAGAAAAAAGTAATAAATGCACATTACAGGTTAAAAAAAATGTGCATTTATTATCATTATTTTTTGGAGCCCATAAAGCATTGCTCCAGCTATCAGCAGATGACTGGTGCCATTCAGGTCTCCATTGTATCTGTGTGCCCATACATCCTGTACGGAAAAGCCGATACAATCTGACAGGAAGAGAGAATGAACTGTGGAGCGCCGTGGTAGTTCATTAAAAACTACAAGCCGACAGCTGCAAAGGGTGCCGGACCTAATAGTTTTCCATTCACAGGATACTATGAATGAGTGACGCGGCCAGGTAGGCCACATTTTTTTTAAATTGTGAGCTAGCTAAAAAAAGCCCCTCTAGCTGTCAGATTGGGGAACCAGGGAGGTGCTGGGGCCAGTCAATTCATAACATGTTGCAACCTAAATATGGTTGTAACATGTTAAGAGAGGTGAACTAATCACCAGGAAGTATGTTAATCCCCCCCGAACACCTTCCAGGAAGTATGTTGCTGTCTCCACCCGGTGGCAATGCTATATTACCATCAAACTTCCTGATCCAGGCCAGCATTCCAGCAACAGCTTGCCTTTGATGTTGCTGTAAGTCAGGAAATCAGTCATTTTAATTCCCGCTCCCCAAGGAGGTCTTAGCTGATGCCCCCCCCCCCCCTCCCCAATACATCACATCAGGAGGCCTATGCAAGGACATCCTTTAGAAAAGGAATACCCATTTATGACTCCTTGTTACAAACTCCCTGCTGGGTAAACTTGCTTTACTGACATTCCAAGATGACTTCCAACAGACCAAATGGCTTAGGTGTAATCAGGTCTCAACAGTCCAGAAACATCTGATATAAAAAAAAAAAAAGATGTTGCACCTTACAATAGGATTTTGTCCTGGTAGGATAAAAGTTTGTATTGGGAGGTTAGATTGAGAGGGGGTATTTATTAACCATTGGAGGGCCTTTTGGAGACCCACGTTTTCCAGGGGATCAGGGACCCTTGTTCTGGGATGGGTTCATGGAAATGTGCATTTGTTTGTCCATGCAAAAATGACATGCAGTCATGTTTAATGGAATGACTTTCAGGAACTAATATTACTGTACATATACTTACACTAGGATGAATTTCATAATCCTTGATTTGTTGGGTTTTTCCTTGTCCTAAAGAAGTGGGAGAGACTCAAGAAACACATAGATGTATGGGATACCTGTTTGTAATGATGCATATTATATTTAATATTTATTTCTGATTCATATGACATCTTAGGATGATCCTTTATTTGAGGTACAGTATGTATTTATCTTAAAATAAAGTTAAAAATCTGTGCAAATTTTTTTTAAGTACCAGGGAGTTTTTTTTGTTTTTTTTACACCCCCAGTTTTTTAAGTTTTTGATATATGGTTAATAAATGGGATTTGTTTTTATTCTTTAGTTATTTTGGTTTTTGTACACTTTGGAGGTGATCAACATAGCAATACAAGAACAATAAGGGATCACCAAGCTACTATGGATTTAGGAGATGTCATTCAATACGCACTCTTGAGCTCTGCACTACAGACACTATTTGTATTGTACACACTAATGACTACTGCACTCTGTACCCTGAGCTTTTTATGACATATTGTATAAATGTCCTTGACTTCAAGTGGTCAAAACAAGCTTACAACTGTAGCCTTTTTTCAGCCAGTGGCAAGCTTTTAACTAAAAGTGATCAGGTTGGCTTTGAAGCCATTCAATCACTTTTACTGCGCTTGAAATTGATGCTCCCTTGCAGGGCAGTCTTTATTATTGATTAGACCCAGTGCATGTGCACTTTTTAGGCTTTACGTTTGGTAACTAGTGATTCAACGCAAACCCCTCTTTTATATTTTACCAAAAGTTGGATATTATATTGTGTACATTACAATTAAATTTAGTGTATTCTTTACTGAAAATATGGAAAATATGCATTGATAAACAATTACACAAATATTGTGCAGCATAAATAATTACAACTACCATCATTTTATTCTACAGGGCCTCTGCTTTCAGAAAATAGATACACGTTGGATACATTTAGACACCAATTATTGCAACTATGCATTCATCCAAAAAACTTTGAAGCTGGAATTACACTATTTTCCTCCCTTGCAAGCATTAACATAATTGGAGTTAAAGTGCATTACAACACTTCTTTTGTGGTGTGCTGCAGTGCATTGTGTGTTGCTTTCTACTGTACATTCACAATTATGGCACAGCAATACAGCACACCTAGAGAAAGTGCAATGGGCCCTGTATGTATTTTTGAATGACAGGGAACCTGCTGGTAGAAGAAGAGAGCAAAGGGATGACTTCATCAGTCTGCTTTTTCTCCTTTTTTATCCAATAACAGGCTGTGGGCAGGAAGGGGACCTAACTGCATTGTGCTAACCGCAGTAAAGATAAGTCAGGTCACCAAGCCAGTTTTACTGTCTGCAATGAATGAGTAAATCCCATAACTACATGGACAGATATAAAAGTTATTTGGCAGGTAAAAAAAAAAAAAAACTCCCACATACAGTATGTATTGCTTCTGTGTTTTTAGCAGGCCTGGATTTCGGATAATTCACACATGTAAAGCAGCATGTATTTTAGGTTACTCCTAATAGTGTCAAATGTCAAAATCTGTTCACTCTAACTTGATACATCTGGTGCTGCTTTGAATTGTAAGTGTTTTTTAGCAGTAGTTCTTAGCTGTATAATTGTTCATGTTTTTAGATTTTTGTATATACTGAGGAATTTACATAATGGGAAATGTCATAATTTGATATTAGTCAAGCCAGCATGGGTCCAGCACAGAATTAGAAAGGACTGCTAGTATCAATATGCAGAGGTCTTCTTAGTTGTTTTGTATTCATGTTGCTCCATATAGTAACAGGGTACAGCAGGAAACTCTGTACCTTGATGGAATATTTCATGCATACACACGCTGAGCGCCCCACTGCTTTTTCATGATTTACTGTCATATACAGTGACAATGTTAGCGGTATTACCATTTTATGTAGTCACAGTTCCACAGGAGGTCAGAGAGGGAATTCATGCAGTGTGATGGCAAACTTCATATAATGACAGTGAAAGAGGCAGTCTGCTGCTTTGTCACCCCTTGGTCTTGTGTAGAACTCCTTTTGACAGAGCACACAGATGTTCTAAATTTTCTCTATCGGTTTTATATATATATATATATATATATATATATATATATATATATACAGATGCGAGAAAAAGTATGTGAGCCCTTTGGAATGATATGGATTTCTGCACAAATTGGTCATAAAATGTGATCTGATCATCATCATCTAAGTCACAACAATAGACAATCACAGTCTGCTTAAACTAATAACACACAAAGAATAAAATGTTGCCATGTTTTTATTGAACAACCATGTAAACATTCACAGTGCAGGTGGAAAAAGTATGTGAACCCCTAGACTAATGACCTCTCCAAAAGCTAATTGGCAGAGATGTATAGTAACTAAGTAGAACTACTTCACTACTGTAGTTAAGTACCGAAAAGGCGATATCTGTACTTTCCTAGAGTAGAATTTTTTTCTCCTACTTCCACTTTTACTTCACTACATTTTTTCAATGATTTCAATACTTCTACTCCGATATTTTTTTTTTGTGCTGCATAGTTACTCGTTACAATTATAAAAATTACCACTGCCAGAACAGTAGATGGCAGGTTTCATGAAGCTCAAAACATGTGTATTATCAGCGCATACGAAAATAAATGCTACTGTATGTATAAATAAAAGCTGCATTTGAAATAATAAAAAACAATATGATGTTCAATCTTTTGACTTCTTTCTTTAATAACTATATAACACAGTACTTGTACTTGTACTTTTACTTTCAGTACTTGAGTAAAACATTTTTTTTTCAAAACTACTGGTACTTTTACTTTTCTTGAGTAGCAACATTTTTTTAAAAACTACTTGCAATACTTAAGTACAAAAAATGTTGAATACATTAATACTTCTACTCAAGTCACTTTTTGATCGAGCACTTCCACTTCTACTCAAGTCACTTTTTGATCAAGCACTTGTACTTTTACTCAAGTATGGGTTTCGAGTACTTTATACAACTCTGCTAATTGGAGTGAGATGTCAGCCAACTGGAGTCCAATCAATGAGATGATTGGAGGTGTTGGTTACAGCTGCCCTATAAAAAATGCACACCAGTTCTGGGTTTGCTTTTCACAAGAAGCATTGCCTGATGTGAGCGATGCCTCGCATAAAAGAGCTCTCAGAAGACCTACGATTAAGAATTGTTGACTTGCAGCTGGAAAGGGTTATAAAAGTATTTCCAAAAGCCTTGCTGTTCATCAGTCCACGGTAAGAGAAATTGTCTATGAATGGAGAAATTTCAGCACTGCTGCTACTCTCCATAGGAGTGGCCGTCCTGTAAAGATGACTGCAAGAGCACAGCGCAGACTGCTCAATAAGGGGAAGAAGAATCCTAGAGTGTCAGCTAAAGACTTACAAAAGTCACTGGAAAATGCTAACATCCCTGTTAGCGAATCTACAATACATAAAACACTAAACAAGAATGGATTTCATGGGAGGATACCACAGAGGAAGCCACTGCTGTCCAAACAAAACATTGCTGCACGTTTACTGTTTGCACAAGAGCACCTGGATGTTCCACAGCAGTACTGGCAAAATATTCTGTGGACAGATGAAACCAAAGTTGAGTTGTTTGGAAGAAACACACAACATTATGTGTGGCAAAAAAGAGGCATAGCACACCAACATCAAAACCTTATCCCAACTGTGAAGTATGGTGGTGGGGGCATCATGGTTTGGGGCTGCTTTGCTGCGACAGGGCCTGGACGGATTGCTATCATCGAAGGAAAAATGAATTCCCAAGTTTATCAAGACATTTTGCAGGAGAACTTAAGGCCATCTATCTACCAGCTGAAGCTCAACAGAAGATGGATGTTGCAACAGGACAATGACCCAAAGCATAGAAGTAAATCAACAACATAATGGCTTAAAGAGAAGAAAATACGCCTTCTGAAGTGGCCCAGTCAGAGTCCTGACCTCAACCCGATTGAGATGCTGTGGCATGACCTCACTAAAGCGATTCACACCAGACATCCAAAGAATATTGCTGAACTTAAACAGTTCTGTAAAGAGGAATGGTCAAGAATTGCTCCTGACCGTTGTGCACGTCTTATCTGCAACTACAGGAAACGTTTGGTTGAAGTTATTGCTGCCAAAGGAGGTTCAACCAGTTATTAAATCCAAGGGTTCACATACTTTTTCCACCTGCACTGTGAATATTTACATGGTGTGTTCAATAAAGACATGGCAACATTTCATTCTTTGTGTGTTATTAGTTTAAGCAGACTGTGATTGTCTATTGTTGTGATATAGATGATGATGATCAGATCACATTTTATGACCAATTTGTGCAGAAATCCATATCATTCCAAAGGATTCACACACTTTTTTTGCAGCTGTATATATATACATTTCAGACCTGCGGATAATTTAAGTTCCAAGGTCAGTCATAAACAGTGTCATTACCGCAGTGTAGCAATAGGACAGGGAGATGTCAGAGTGCTTGTTAGATAATTTGGCTATAGAGGTGGAATTCCAAAAAATACATTATTACTGAAGATTATTTCAATTTTAAAGACAAACTGATAACAGGGTGCATTTACAGTTTAGCATGATGCTGTATGGTGTGAGCCAAGATCTGAGTGTTAAATTCATACTAATCAGCAGTGTAAAATTAGCAGTTTTGGCAGCCCCATGATCAAGCTCACTCATTACCAATATATGTGCAATTTATGGGGTGGCATATTGTATATTTTTTTAAATTGTATTCCAAATACGAACTTCTAGCTAACTAACTAATTAAACCTAACAGTTTAGGTGGAATGTCTTAGCTTGGATAGGATAATGTAATAAATCAAAAATAACATTGTAACATTTTAGCAAATGAAAGATCATATGAATAGAAAAGTATTCTCCAATCTGAGAACTGGAGAATTGGAGGTCAGAAATAGCTGGATAAATCTTGCACAGATTCTATAGTAAACTTTACTAGTGCTTAGTCTACTGGAGCCCATCAATTTAGATAAAAAACCTGGAGGAACAGCAAAAACTTTCTAGTCTTTCCATTCGAAAACCCAGACCATTAAATGTAGGTGAGATGGACACTAGTGGAGTATTGCATCCTGCCACAGAATATCTCATTTGAGAGGTATAGGAAATGGGTCCAGACAGGTAAGAGGTGGATTATAAGAAGAACAAAAAAAGCTCTATTTGTTCATTGAAGGGTCAGTGCAATAATGGGACTGCAGTCAAACAGACCCACCACTGAAATTATACAAAGAGACAGAATTCACTTGAAGGAGTCCAACTGTAAGGACATTTCATTGCTGTCCTGGTAAAAGCAGGATAGGAACCCCATCTGGGAGTTATGAAACCATAGAATGTACAGTAAACAGCAGAAATTGAGAAATTCCTCTATGTCCAGGTCTATTTGGGGGATCCCCTTGGGGTGGGACTTTGAAGGCCACTCAAAAATGTACAAAAGTAAGTATTAGATATAAATAGATTTTATTCCAAAAAGTAGTAAAAAATAATAAACATACAAAGATATACAGTGGATACTAATAAAATGTTGGCAAAACTGATGTTTGTAAAAAGGTGTACAAATCACTCAACTAACTATTCCGTGCAAGATCCGACGTTTCAAGGTGAGAACCTCTTCTTCAGGGATTTTTGTGGGAATAATTTTTCTGTAAGCATTGGAAAAATATATATCAAAGCAAACAATTGTCGATGCAATAAAATACAGTGACAAAATATTGATATAAATATATTTTAGAGTATAAACAAACACTCATTGTAGCAAGGCATTACAAATATATATATATGTATACACTTACATGGTTGAAGGACGCATGAACACCAAAATGTTTTGCCACAAATTAAAAACATGGAACATTAACGACACCCACAGAGATCATCGTCAGCCTTGTCTGTGAAAGGAAGGTTTGGTGCTTGGAGCGGGTCCAAATAAGGATGTCACTAAGCATGTGTTAGCGGAAAATGTGCGGACCAGGGGGGGCCCACAGTGCTCCAGCTGGAGTCCATCACATACAGACGGGCACCAGCTTTGAAGGACAAACTAGTACGTAGTGAACTGAAAAGTCAGTCCACCTTTGATCCATGCAAGTACAAAGGTACTTTTTCATGTGGTGCATGCCATTATTGTAGTTATATGCACACTATGCAGAACCCTATCCTCCCCAATGGTCAAAAGTTCAAAGCTAAGCACTTTGTAAATTGTAGGACCATCGGAATCGTATATCTCCTGATTTGCAAATGTAAATGCTTTTATGTTGGCAAGACTAAGTTAGAATTTTGGAAACGCATGTATAAGCATATCAGAATCATGCGTAAGCGCGACCCCGATTTACCTTTGGGCCGCCATGTATCTAGTGTACATTGGGGAAAGTTCCCTAAAATCAAGTTTTTGGCCCTTGACCGGATCCATCCCAGCCCCAGAGGAGGCGACTGGAACAAGCGCCTCCTCCAAATGGAGCTGAGGTGGATCCATTCCTAGATTCTGTCCCTTGAACTGTGGTCTTCTTTGTCCCATCAGAAGTTTGGCAGAAAGCTAGATATTTTTGGCCTTGACTATGGCATTATTCACAATAAGGGATCTTGTACCAAGCATGAGGCTGTGAAATGAATTGTAAAAAAGAGGTGTAGCATTTTAAGACCTATGCAAATAGTAAATAAAACCAATAGCCGGTGCCACAAAAAAAAAACATATAAAGCGCTATGCAAATAATTTACAATGCTTTCTGTGTCTATACATATAACAATTTTGTTTTATTGAAATAAGTTAATAACAACCCAAACTTACAGATAAGCAACACAGTAAAAGCTTTGAGACACACACTTTTCCATCGGCCGCTCATTCCAACCAGTGGAAGTGATGTCACAAGTTTAGTCCCTTCCAACGCATTTCATCTACTGGACGTCCTCAGGGCTTGGTGATCCATGAGCCTACTGTGCACATGCATGGAGAGAAAGCCTTGGAAATGGCTTGGCAAACAACTGTGCATGTGTGAACGACTATTGTGACTACTCACTGCACATGCAAAGGACAATGCAGACACGTCTTGCTTATTTGGTCCACCCCACCCAAACTATAAGACTTAGGAAATCATTAGCAAGGCTAAACACTGGGAAAAAAACAATTGTTTCAACTGAAGAGCCAGGGTGTCACCCCTTGATACAGATCTATTAATTAGCCAGGCACAAAACCAAATGCCAGCTGAAAGCACCCACACAAAAAAAAAAAACCCTTCTTAGGGTTCAGAAAACAGGGTCCTCATCTGGGGAGCTAGAGGGGCACAGTCAGTCATAAATATGCATAAAGTACTCATATATAAGTAAGTAGTAAAATATGCAAAGGTCCCATCTAATATATGACATAAAGTGCTCAAACAAACTGTAATCCACCCGTGTGCAGGTAGATTATATCCTGGCTGCCTGTAATACCTAGTACTGGTATAAAGCACAATGATACTTTTAAATTGTCACGTTGTTGCTTTCTCAGTCATAGTTGGGGAGATTTACTAAAACTGGGAGAGTTTAAAACTGGTGCAGCTCTGCAAAGAAACCAATCAGCTTCCAGGTTTGTCAAAGCTTAATTGAACAAGCTGAAGTTAGAAGCTAATTGGTGACCATGCACAGTTGCACCAGATTCTGAGCACTCCAGCTTTAATAAATTTCCCCCAGTGAGACCACTTAATTCTGATATTGGTACTTGCAGCCAAGCAAGTCATCTTCCTCCTCATGGTGGTCAATCTCAGTCCTCCTCCCCGTGGATACAAGGACCCATCCCCTGCATTAGACCAGCTCCCGATCTTCTCACCATCACAGGTGCCTAATGGATCTTTGCTATGGCTGCAAGCGACAATCGCAGCTGCAGCAAAGAGAGACCTGAACAGTTTCCACATTTTGTGCAATGCATGAGGTATAATAATTAAGAACAGATTTTTAAAAATACATTAACCTTTTTTTGCACCTCAGATTCATTGGATTGAAAGATCGTAGGGTGCTTTCAGCCCAAAGTCTTATGTAGCTATAAGTTTGCAGTTGGCCCAATTCCTTTTTCTTCTTCTTTTACAAAGATTTTATTGTAAACAAAGCAAGTGACACAATAATTCACCAAAGAGATAAATACATCAAATTTGACATATAAGAAGATTCCCAACGTAAAACAGGAAAAGAACATAACATAAATTCTTATGACAGTATATCTTTTTGAAGAAAATCCTAAGAATATAGGTAAAAAGTTCCTATACTCCAAATTAAGGCTGATTACAGAATATAATCTATACAATGAGGTATATTGATGAAGTCCATTGAATTGGTTAGGGATGCTCACTCATATAATAAAACATAAAATGCTTTAACAAAGGTGTGTGGTCATTGTAACCACCGTCTCCTCTGGCATCACACTCAGTGAATCTTAAGGTCATCAAAACTATTCATTTTTCGTCTTCTATTATTTCCTCTTCTATTGTTTCAATCCACTTTTTGTGATGTTTTTTATGGGTTTGTATTTGATATTGCTATAATACTTACTGTCCTTTAAGTGGGTGCAAACCCCACTTTGTGTTGTACTTGTACCAACTATGACAGTGATGTTGTTCTCTCATTTAAAAAAAAAATAACATTGAACAAGAAAAATACATTAACACGTTAAAGCTTAAACAAGATAGAGTACTAATTGGGTTTACAGCTACTTTATTTTTCTATTTACCACTAAGGGAAACCCTGTGTTCCATCCCATATTTATTCATTACAGTTTATGTTTATCTCATAGAGTTTCGACTTCCCTTGTTTTGTCACGGTTTTCAAGCTAAAATGTATTTGAAGTTAAAAGACTAATTCTTTCAATAGTAAACAACATTTTTTTTTTCTTTCTCCGTTGCTTTTGTACCAAAATCATTTTTCTTTCTAAACAAGTTTTAATGCCGCTTCTCTGAGGAAAGCACAAAGCATGCAGTATATTTACTGTGATCATTGTTTGGTACTAATAAAACGCTATAAAATAAACTTCCATTGCTCAACGGGCCAAGAAACCTAAGGAAATGTACCAACCAAGCACTCTCCATCAATGCAATAAAGAGCCCATGATTAGCCTTAGACAAAAGTCCCTACATAACAGCTGGTTGGGAATACTGACCTCCTACTATTGCCTGAATTTTAAATATAACATAAAAAAGTCACATTCAAAAAAACAGCAATAGAAAATAGTTAGAACAATAATATAAAACAATATTTTGCAGAAAAAAACATAAAAAATAAATTATTATTAATTACAAATACTGCTATTTTCGCACTTCCTATACCAAGCTGTCTTGAAAAATTGGCAGCTGGTGGTTTCCCCATTAAAGGAAGCCACAAAGAGAGCAGAAACTAGCAGGATCACCAGGTATAATTTAATAAACATGATTTATTAACACAACTTTAGTATTTTTAAAAAAAAGTGTAGTATTGTACACTTTACATTTGTGACAGCAGGACATAAAATGAGGGAAGAGGATTGCACTTGGATGGGAAGAAACAGACAGCAACAATACCCCTTCCTTATTTTATTGAAAAAGTGTTGTATTGCAGTCTATGTTCCTTATTTGCCCAACAGAAGGCAAGTGGAAATCTTCCCAATGGGGATGTGGATTGCAAAAGAAATCTGACAGAGAAGCTATATCTTCCCTACTCAATCCAAAACTTGGCGGAAGTTAAAGATATGGATAATGTGTCTGACCATTGATGGCATTTTTCTGAAAAGCGGACATTAGATTGCATATATTCTCTCATATAAGTACTATTTCCCCAAATTATCCTTTCACAACAATTTGTTTGTTTCATGTCTAATGCTTTAGATCAGGGTTCCCCAACCCCCAGGCCTCAGGCCTGTTGCTGAGTGGGCCCCTGTCTCAGCAGGAGGGGAGTCCTGGTATGGACTGCAGGACATTTAGCAGCCTGTGTGTATATGTCTCCTGACCTGCCACCGATGTCGGCCTTAAGCAAAGGCAGGGAGCAAGAGCAGCTGCAGATCGGTACAGAGAGCGAGAGACATTTCATAATAACAAGCGGGTAATCACCTGCTTGTTAGTGTAAGTTTGGCAGCTCTCACTCTCTCCTGAGTGCTGGGCAAAAGGTGCCTAAAACAAACTCTAAACAGAGTTGGGGGTACAGTTTTTATACCCCCCATCATGTTTTTAGTCAATCAACATCTGCCTTGACACTTTTCATGATGTTTGAATTAAGGTGATTATGTTACTTGTGCGGATATAATGACTGTAGTATCTTTCTGACACTCAACAAAACTGAAGAAGAGGCTTGGAGGCTAAATTGAAAATTGTCATTCAGTTGAATGTGAATAACTACTATTTGCTAGGGAATCTTATTTTTTGGGCAATAACAGACCCCCAGTGGATTGCCCAAATATGACTCCATACTGCCTATGCCAGGCCATCCGAATCATCGTCATCACCAGTGCCATTACGAACTAGTATGACTTTAAAAGATATGTGTAATTATTTAAAAACAGCGAACTACAAATCCACAAGCTAGGCTACAACTTGTAACATTTTTGCTGTTGTTTTTGTGCTATCAAGACATAGAATTAAGGTCGATTCTCTGACAGTATTACTCACCTGTCGAATGACACATCAAGTCAATTTCTCTATTTTGATTTCAGGTTCAATAATGCAGAGAACCCTGGATAATTGTTTTTGTATCATTCAGGCACTCATTCCTATACCCTACCCTTCTGTTCCCACAACCCCACCATTCTGTTCCCATACCCCTCTTAAGAACCCTTGCTTTAAAAGAAACCCTGTCATCACAAAGTTAAAATGACAATATCAGTTCCTAAAATGCTTAAAAATTGAAAACATGGAAACTAAAGCACCTAATAAAATTATAATTTGTGCTATAAACTAATAAGGATAAATTAATAATTTATGGTTATTCTGACAAATTTACTGTCTGTTATACAATTAAGAGTGATATACAGTTGTTCTCCTAAGAATATAACACCTCGTTAACTCATGACTTAATAGCAGAATCATGTTTTGCAAAGTGATGGAGATAAATTTCTGACACTTTTATGTGTTTCAAGTAGGTTCATTTGCTGAGTAATTTGAATACCATTAAAAATAAGTTGCCAGACATTACAAATTCATTTGGGAAGTCAGGCTGTCCAGTGATTAAAGGTATAGACTGTCACACAATGTAAAGGAGAGTGCTTCTACAAAAACTTAGTGCACTTAATTCAAAGAGTTTCATTTTATGTCTATTTATGTGAAGACCCTGCTACAGGCAGTCTGAATTCCAGATATTTTCTGATTTACAGGTAGCAGTCTAGCTGCAGCCAGTCTAAGTGTCCAGTTTAGTTCTGAGTTTGTCTCAAGTTGTTGATCCTTTCAGCCAGTTGCTCTAGTAGTCTGTTTCAGAAGATGACTGCAAATTTTCCCTTCTAAAATAATAAACATGTTATATTTACCTGCTTTGGGCAATCGTATGGGGGTCCCCCACTGGAACTTTCCACTCTGTGTGTGCCTCTGTGTGTGCCCCATAGCAAGCCACTTGCTATGGAGGCACAAGTGTGGGCTTGCTCTTAAGCCTGGCTGTACATGTCCATAGACACACAGAATGTCTCAGCCAAGACCCCCTGATCCCATCTCACAGAATTTAATTGACAGCAGAAGGAGCCAATTGCTCCTGCTGCTGCCTATGTGTCCTGTGCAGACAGGCACAGCATTGGATCAAGAAGAACTGAAGTAAATAGGGCAGTGAAGTCACTACTAAGCCATTTTTTAACCATAATGTAGGGAACGCATTATGGTATAAAAAATGTCTTGCATTTCATATAATTTTAACAGGCTGAATTATGAATATTTTACAGTCTAGCCAAGCATTGGCAAGTTTGCCACAGTGGTAGAGTTTGGGACCAACTTTTCTAGAAAGATATATCTCCAACACACACCAAACCAGTATACATGGTGGATGGTGCCACAATAATGTGATAAAAATATATTGCCAGCACACCGTAAAGTGGTTGTAAAGTCAGAAGGTTTTTTTACCTTAATGTGCAGCAGCCCCACTCAGCCCCCCTAATACTTATCTGAGCCCATCTTGATCAAGTGATGTTGCAGGAATGTCTCCACTGCTCAGGACTCTCCTCCCTCAGTGGCTGGTACGGCAGAGCGGCGCCACTGGCTCCCGCTGCTGTCAAACAAATGAGCCAATGAGGAAAGAGAGGGGTGGGGCTGGGCCACAGCTCCATGTCTGAATGGACACAGGGAGCTGCGGCTTGGTTCGGGTGCACCTATAGCAACCTGCTTGCTGTAGGGGCACTCAACAGGAGGGAGGGGTCAGGAGAGCCAAAGAGGGACCAGAGAAGAGGAGGATCTGGGCTGCTCTTTGCAAAAGCATTTAACAGAGCAGGTAAAACACAGAGACTTTAGTATAATTTTAATCTCCTGCAATAAGAATCAATTTTGTTGGTGCTCATACAGCATGTCATACAGAAAGATGCAATGTTTTGGAGCCACCAATTATACCTTCATAAGACAAAGTGACATGTAATATGTCAATGACTGATGAATGGTTCCAAAGCATTGCACTTTTTTGTATGATATGCTAAATGACCATCAATAATGACAGTTCACATTGCAGAAGACTGAAGTGTGCTGGCAACTTTTTTAGAGGTATCTCTCCCCTTAGCCTCCGCTCAGAGAGTTTGTGTGTTGAGGGAGTCTCTGTTTCGAAAAAATTCCTACTGAATAGATAAACTACTGAGGTTTGCATGTTACTTGAACATGCCATGGGGAAACTCCTGTGATCTAATAAAAAAGTTGTACAAGCTAGGCCCTAACCCATGAGTGGTTCAGTGGATATGCAGTTGGCTAAAATATAGATTTCAGTGTGGTTGTAAATAGGATTCATTTGGAACAGAGACCAGTCATTGTGGGTGCACCGCAAAGCCATGTACTAGCTTCTTTTTCATTTATTCTGTTTGTAAGTAATATACTGTAAATTAGGGTTTGGTGGGAAAGGTATGTCTTTTGCTAGAGGTGTGTAATCAGTTGATATTTGTCTGGTTCATGGAACATGATTTAGCATTGCTGCTGGATTGGTCAAAGCAGTGGAGACTGTATTTTTAAATAAAAACTCCTCTGATAGAGTACAATATTGGGGTTACAATACTGGGTTTACAAAATTCCAGAGAAAAAACATTGGGGTTTTTTTTTTTTTTACAGTTAACTACATAATGAGCAAACAGTGCCAGACAGTGAGAAAAGCTAATAGAATTCTGAGGTTTGTCACTAGAAGGATAGTCAGCAGGAGGAAGAAAGATTTGATTGCCTTATATAGATCTTTAGTTAGACCTCATTTAGTATACTGGGAGAGATTTACTAAAACTGGTGAACACTGAATCTGGTGCAACTGTACATAGTAATCAATCAGCTTCTAGGTTTTATTGGCAACACTTAGGGTCCTTTCACATGGGCTTTCCCATCAGGTCCACCCGTAAGTTTTTTAGGTGGACCTGATCGGATGCTCCATGCACCACTATGGAGTGGCGGGTGTCAGCAGTAACATCTCCGCTGACACCCGCTGCTATTCGATCCGATCCTGTACGTGAAATCCAGACTAATGGAAACCCTATTTTCCATCCATCTGGAGGATCTGATTGGCTAGGATCGGATGAAAATGGACAGGCAGTCAGTTTTCATCCGATCTCACATAGAGGAGAGTGGGGATCTGACAGGTCTGTCTCTGCACAGTGAGCGGAGATGGAGCTGTCATCCGCCTGCTTAGCGGGGATCAGCAGGTCAATCCCCTCTGAGCAAAACAGAGTCCGCGTGGTGTAAAGCCCATGTGAAAGGAGACTTAACTTAACAAGCTGAAGTTAGAAGTTGATTGGTTACCATGCACGGCTGCACCCGATTCTTTGTGTACCAGTTTCAGTAAATCTTCCCAACGGTGTCCAGCTCTGGAGACCTCACTTAAGCTGGATACACACTATACAACTTTTGTTGTTTGATTTTCCTTTAGATTTACCTTCATCTATGAAGTGCAAGGGCCTGCCTGATTGCATACAAATTGAGAGTGTTTAGGTTTGATCTCATATTATATCGCAGGGCTCAAAATTTTAAGTCCTGAGTAGAGTTGAGCGAAAACCTGGATGTCCGGGTCCGGTGGGTCCGGCCGAACTTGAAAAAAAAGTCTGGGTTCGTGACCCGGACTTAACCCGAACTTTACCCCGATCCCGAACCCCATTGAAGTCAATGGAGACCCAAACTTTTGAACACTAAATTGGCTCTAAAACAAACATGGAAAGGGCTAGAGGGCTGAAAATGGCAGCAAAATCATCTTAAGAGCATGGCAAGTGCTCTGCAAACAAATGTGGATAGGGAAATAACTTAAAATAACATAAAAAAACAGAAAAATAAAAAAATAATCATCTTGAATGATGTAGGAGGAGGACGAGGCCCATATGGAGTAGGAGGTTGAGGTGGCGGTGGATATGGCGGTGTAGGTGGAAGTAGGTGGCTGTGGAGGAGGAGGATGAGGTAGCCAACACTGGTTTTTGTTTTTAATTACATTTTTTTTAAATTAGGGTACACCCCAAAAGAGTAAGAAAGATCAAATCCAACAATGGCTGGGTAAGGTTTATGCCTCGCTTCAGGCTCTGATTGCACAGCGTGTAAACCACTCGTGTCCTGTCATCAGCACATTGTCTGAAGAACTGCCCCTCTAGGGAACTCCTTTGAGCTGGCTTTGGTGTGCTTGGTCCCTTGCTGCGTTGGGCAGTAGCAGGCATAGTGTCTAGGGCATGGCCACCCTGCTTTTGCACCCTGCTCCCTCTTCTGCTGTGCTGGTGGCTCTGTGCGACCACCGCCTCTTCCTCCAAACTACTCAGGTTACATGCATGACGTTCATTCCATGTGGGGTCAAGGACCTCATCATCCTCCACATCATCTTCCACCCAGTCTTCACCCCTGCCCTCCTTGTCAGTCTCCACAATTCGGAATTTTGCAGCAGTTGGCACCTGTGTTTCGTCATCTTCCGAGACATAGAAACATAGAAACATAGAATGTGTCGGCAGATAAGAACCATTTGGCCCATCTAGTCTGCCCAATATATCTGAATCCTATGAATAGTCCCTGGCCCTATCTTGTATGAAGGATAGCCTTATGCCTATCCCATGCATGCTTAAACTCCTTCACTGTATTTGCAGCTACCACTTCTGCAGGAAGGTTATTCCATGCATCCACTACTCTCTCAGTAAAGTAATACTTCCTCATATTACTTTTAAACCTTTGCCCCTCTAATTTAAAACTGTGTCCTCTTGAGACGTGCTGCGATGGTCCTCCCATGTACTCATCTGGAGACATAAGTGGTTGGGCGTTGGTGCACTCAATCTCTTCCACTTCTGGGGCAGGGCTATGTGGATGGCCCTGGGAAACCATGCTAACAGAGTCATCAAAAAGAAGAAGAGACTGCTGCATGACTTGGGGCTCAGACTGCTTAGCTGATTTGCAAGGGGGTGAGTTGAAAGATTGATGGACATCGGCTGCAGGTGCCAACTCTGACCTTTCAGCAGAAGACTGGGTGGGAGACAATGTGAAAGAACTGGAGGCACTGTCAGCAACCCAGTCTACTATCGCCTGTACTTGTTCTGGCCTCAACATTTGTGAAGGCGCATTAGGCCCTGCCAAATACTGCTGCAGGATCTGTCGCCTACTCACAGCTGAGAAATGTGTTTCACCTGTGCGTGTAGCTGGCACAGATCGACCACGTCGTCTGCTTGCAACAGGAGCTCCACCAGCAACACCATGACCCAGGCCACGTCCCTTATTTGACCTTCTCCTCATATTTATCGAATTTTGGATCTTCCTCTAAATGGGTTTTTATTGATAAGCGGAATACAACAGTATGCAAAGGGTGTATCTCACTGTACCATATGCAGACTAGGCCGCAATTAACTTTTTATCCCCTAAATGGGTTTTTATTGCAATGCGGAATACAACAGTATGCAATGGGTGTATCTCACCGTAACATATGCAGACTAGGCCGCAATTAACTTTTTATCCCCTAAATGGGTTTTTATTGCAAAGCGGAATACAACAGTATGCAATGGGTGTATCTCACTGTAACATATGCAGACTAGGCCGCAATTAACCTTTTATCCCCTAAATGGGTTTTTATTGCTATGCGCAATATAACAGTATGCAATGGTTGTATCTCACTGTAACATATGCAGACTAGGCCGCAATTAACTTTTTTTCCCCTAAATGGGTTTTTTATTGCAATGCGCAAATACAACAGTATGCAATGGGTGTATCTCACTGTAACATATGCAGACTAGGCCGCAATTAACTATTTTTTCCCCTAAATAGGTTTGTATTGCAATGTGCAATATAACAATATGCAATAGGTGTATCTCACTGTAACATATGCAGACTAGGCCGCAATTAACTTTTTTTTCCCCTAAATGGGTTTTTATTGCAATGCGCAATATAACAGTATGCAATGGGTGTATCTCACTGTAACATATGCAGACTAGGCCGCAATTAATTTTTTTTCCCCCTAAATGGGTTTTTATTGCAATGCGCAATATAACAGTATGCAATGGGTGTATCTCACTGTAACATATGCAGACAAGGCCGCAATTAACTTTTTTTCCCCTAAATGGGTTTTTATTGCAATGCGCAAATACAACAGTATGCAATGGGTGTATCTCACTGTAACATATGCAGACTAGGCCGCAATTAACTTTTTTCCCCCTAAATAGGTTTGTATTGCAATGTGCAATATAACAGTATGCAATGGGTGTATCTCACTGTAACATATGCAGACTAGGCCGCAATTAACTTTTTTTTTCCCTAAATGGGTTTTTATTGCAATGCTCAATATAACAGTATGCAATGGGTGTATCTCACTGTAACATATGCAGACTAGGCCGCAATTCATTTTTTTTTCCCTAAATGGGTTTTTATTGCAATGCGCAATATAACAATATGCAATGAGTGTATCTCACTGTAACATATGCAGACTAGGCCGCAATTAACTTTTTTTCCCCTAAATGGGTTTTTATTGCAATGCGCAAATACAACAGTATGCAATGGGTGTATCTCACTGTAACATATGCAGACTAGGCCGCAATTAACATTTTTTTCCCCCTAAATGGGTTTTTATTGCAATGCGCAATATAACAGTATGCAATGAGTGTATCTCACTGTAACATATGCAGACTAGGCCGCAATTAACTTTTTTTCCCCCTAAATGGGTTTTTATTGCAATGCGCAATATAACAGTATGCAATGGGTGTATCTCACTGTAACATATGCAGACAAGGCCGCAATCAACTTTTTTTCCCCCTAAATGGGTTTTTATTGCAAAGCGGAATACAACAACAGTATGCAATGAGTGTATCTCACTGTAACGTATGAATGAAAATCTGAAAAATAATTGTCCCCTTAATTGGTGCTTGTTGAATAGCAGATTTGAAATGCAGTGTCTAAACACTGTAAGTCACAGTAAAATATGAAGGAAAAAAGTTTATTTATTTTTTAAATGCAGATTAAGCAGACACATATGCACTCAGCTTGCGTGAAATGGCCGCTCCACACCGCATGCCTAACAGGTTAGATAACGGAAAATTCCTATCATACTTACCGTAATTTTCCTTTCCTGGTGGTCTCCATGGCAGCCTACGTGTGGGTTAACCCCGCCTCCTCTCCAATGGTATAGGACCCCCCTCTATAAATTTCAGCTTGCAGGCACAGCCAGTGTTCCATATCTTAGCCGAATCCAAGACCAGAGGGTGGGAACTCCGGCTGCCATGGAGACCACCAGGAAAGGAAAATTACGGTAAGTATGATAGGAATTTTCCGTTTTCCTGGCAGTCTCCATGGCAGCCTACGTGTGGGAAATAACTAGCCCAAACCACACGGGTGGGAATGTTTCAAATCAAATTTTACTTCAAATTATTAGCAGACAAAACAGTCAAGCCAAAATTAACTGAAGATAAGGAGGCTGGCTCCACACAATAATGTGTCATAAACGTATTTACAGAAGACCATGAAGCTGCTCTGCAGACTACTTCTGGTGCAACATGATGTGAAGCCGCCCAGGATGTTGAGATGCTTCTCGTCGAGTGGGCTGTCACCGCCTCCGGAGGAGCCAAACCCTCTACACAGTAAGCTCGCTGAATGGCAGACACAATCCAGGCCGCAATGGACCTTGACGAGGCCCGTTTCCCTCTATTTTTGCCTGAGAAAAGGACGAAGAGATTATCCGATTGTCTGAAAGAAGACGTTGACTGGAGATATTCCATAAGAGTTTTCCCTACATCCAAGGGATGAGGTTCATTATCCTCTGAAGAACGAAAGGTAGGAAGTACAATCTCCTGGTTCTCATGAAAAACCGATGATACCTTCGGATTGGAATTGAGCATCGGAATTAGGACTACTCGGTCCGGGAAGAACGTGAGAAAAGGTTCTTTATAACCAAGAGAACTGATCTCAGAAACTCTTTTAGCTGAAGTGATTGCTACTAAAAAGGCTGTTTTAATGGTAAGATCTTTAATGGAGTCCGACAAACTAGATCTTGAAAGGACGTTAAGGACAAGGGGAAGGTCCCATTTTGGGAACCTTGGCTTCCTCTGAGGTCTGAGTCTGACCGCACCTTTGAAGAATTGTTGTATGAGTATATGCTTGGCCCAGGAGAACCCTGAGAACACCGATAAGGCTGATATTTGCACCCTGAGAGTCCCAACTGATAGGGACTTATCCAGACCTGCTTGAAGGAACTTCAGGACTTCTTGAACTCCGAAATTCAGGGAAGGATTTCCCTCCGGGTACGTGAATTCCAAGAATCTAGACCAGACTCTACAGTAAACTCTGTTCGTGCTAGGTCTCCTAGAGTTCATTAAAGTAGGGATTGCCCCAGGAGGGCATCCGAGTGACTCCAACCTCTCCCTCTCAAGAACCAGACCGTTAACCTGAGCAAGGCGGGGCAGGGGTGTAATGTTGTTCCCTGCGAGAGAAGGTCTGGTTTGATGGGCAGGGGAATCGGGCTCCGATAGCGGAGTTGCAGGAGAAGTGGGAACCAGGGCCTGTTCGGCCAGTGAGGGGCTACCATGACGATCTCCACATCTTCTGCTTGGAGTCTCTGAAGAAATCTGAGGATGATGGGAAATGGGGGAAAAGCATATGCCCTGCTGAATTCCCATCTGTCGGTCAGAGCATCCGTTCCGCATGCTTGGTGACACTTGCTGCGTGTGAAGTACCGGACTAGCTTGTGGTTGCATGGAGATGCAAACAGGTCTACTTCTGGTGAGACCCCTAGGGACAGAATCCACTTGAATGAGTCTATGTGGAGAGACCACTCGTTGTGATTCAACTGAACTCTGGAAAGGAAATCTGCCTGAACATTCTGTGGCCCCGGAATGTAGGCCGCCGAGATGTTGGACAGATGGGCTTGGGCCCATGTCATGATTGGGTCTACTTCTTGAAGAAGGGAGAGACTCCTGGTACCGCCCTGTCTTTTCACATAAGCCACTGCCGTGGTGTTGTCCATTCGAAGAAGTACGGATTTGCCTTCTATTAGATGATGGAAAGCTTGAAGAGCTAGAAAAGCCGCACGAAGCTCCAGGACGTTGGAAACCGGGGAGTGGGCTTGCGGGGGCCATTTCCCTTGAGCCACCTCTGTCATGCAATGGGCTCCCCAGCCAGAGTTGCTGGCGTCGGTTGTAATGATGACCCATGTGATGGGGACTAGAGAATGGCAATTGAGCAGGTTCTTGCGTTGGAGCCACCAAAATAAGCTGCTCCTCATGCTGTGGGAAATAAAGATATGCTGATCGTGATCTTCCGGATTCCACTGCCGAAGGAAGCCCCTCTGAAAGGGCCGCATTCGCCACAGTGCCCACTTGACCATAGGGGCCGTCGAGACCATTGTGCCGATGATCTTGAGACACTGGGATGCCGTCAGAAAAGAGGATGAGAGGGCTGGAAGGATCCTCTCCCGAACCACCGGGATTTTCTCTAGAGGCAGAGAAAGTGTATTCTGAACGGTGTTGAATTGAGCCCCTAGATAGACCAGATGTTGAGAGGGCTCCAGATGACTTTTTTGAAGATTCAACAACCACCCGAACTCCATGAGAGTTGTAGTGACCAGGTCCCTGTGGAACAAAAGTTGATCCCGGTCTTGTGACAACAGTAGAAGATCGTCCAAGTAGTGATGTAGACGTACACCCTTTGTTCTGATTAGAGCCACCACAGCTAGAAGGACCTTGGAAAACACCCTAGGGGATGTGGACAGGCCAAAAGGAAGGCAGATGAACTGGAAGTGTTGATGTTCTACCGCGAAACGAAGGTACTTGTGGAAGTTTACTGCTATAGGCACATGGAAATACGCGTCTTTGAGATCTATTGACACTAGCCAGTCTCCTGGAAGTACTGCTTTCTGGATAGTAGATAAGGTTTCCATTTTGAACTTTTCGTTCTTGATGAACCTGTTGAGATAGGTGAGATCTATCACAGGGCGCCAGGATCCATTCTTCTTCTGTACTAGAAAGAGGGGCGAGTATACGCCTTGGAATCTTTCCTGCACGGGCACCGGAATTATTGCGCCCTGAGCTACCAAAGTGCTTACATAGTCGAGCAAAACGTTTCTTTTCTCGTCCTGAGAAGGCAAGCGAGTGGGAATAAATCTGGACACGGGATCTGTTGAGAAAGTCCATGTGTGTCCTGTGGACACTGTCCTGATGGTCCAGAAGTCTGAGATTGAGGCCGCCCAGACACGCTGAAAGCGGAGCAGGCATGCCCCCACCTGGCATGTCTGAACGGGCCCAATCTCAAAAGGACTTTGAGGTTTCTTGACCGGAAGGTGCTGAGCCTCTGACCGGCTTACGAGAGGATGCTTGGCTGCTCTTCCAATTTCTCCTGTAATCTCGCCCAGGCCTATATGAGCGGGCATCCTTTGATCGCTCTGCAAACTGCTTTCTTGGTTGCTGCTTCTTAGGGCCAAAGAGGCGCCTATCTTGGGGAAGGAGACCTGACTTTCCACCCGTCACTTTAGTAATTGCATTATCCAATTTGTTTCCAAATAAAGAGGAACCTTCAAAAGGGATTTTGCACCAAGCCTGTTTAGAGGCTGGGTCTGCCAGCCAGGGACGCAACCACAGGGCCCGTTTGGCTGTGACAGAAGCCAACATGGATCTGGATAAGAGACGTAACACATCAATGGATGCTTCTCCAAGAAACACAGAAGCTAACTTCAGTTCCTGAACAGGAGAGTTCTCTACTGCATCTTCAGACACACTTCTTAATTTTAGTTCAACATCAGAAACCCAGGTTTCCATGGCCTTAGACATGGCTGCTATTGCTAGCACAGGTTTACAAGCCGCACCGGCTGTGACATAAATTCTTTTTAAATCCAAGTCCATCTTCCTATCCAGAGGGTCTTTAAAGGACACCGCATTATCCAGCGGGAGTGTAACGTGTTTAGCCAGTCTGGAAACTGCAGCATCAACCAGAGGAGCTGATTCCAGGTGACTGACTTCTTCCGATTTAAAAGGATACAACTTGGACAGTTTGGAGGATAAGGAGGTCTTGCTGTCCCCTTTATTCCACTCTTCTAGGATAACATCCTTCAATTCTGACAGGAGCGGAAAGTTTAGCCGCTCTTTCCCCAAATGTTTGAAAAACCTTCTCTGTTTTACTTGTGGGGTACTGGGATCTTCCCATTTCAGAGCCTCTTTGACTGCTCTTATGAGAGGTGCAACAAGGGCAAAATCAAAACCCCCAACTGCACCTTCCTCTTCTTCCGAATCGCTCTCTGAGGATTTCCCGGAAGTGAAGCTTGGCTGAGAGGGACCTTGCTCTTCAGGAGCATCAGCAGGAGAGCTGGGAGTAGCAGATCCAGGTGTGGGACTAGCATTCCACTCTTTCATGGATTGTTGGACAATCCGTTTCACCAGGGATTCCAATCTCTGATCTTCAGACTCTCTTTCACCAGCTGCACGAGCGAAACAGGGCTCGCAAAGGGACTTGTCCTCCGGGACATGCTCCCCACAACCCCAACAGGCTCTCTGGGCCGTATGGCTACTGTGGCGGTGTGTGCGGTGTCTGGAGGAGGAATGTGAGCGTCTCCTCTCATGTCTGCTCCCTGATGGAGACTCACAGCGTCTTGACCTTGAAGATGATTCTCTTCGTGGCCTGACAGGGTCTCTTTCTTGACCAGACCTGGAGGAGCTGGGAGAAAGAGAAATCCAGGGAGACACAGGATTTAGCCATGAATCATGAGCCAGCATCCCTCCCTTCATATCCCTCTAAATGTACCAGCACTCACCTGTTGTGAGAGGGCTGGCCACAAGAGGGCGGTGAAGCAGGATCCATGTTTCAGGCAAAACCACAAATTCACTAGGAAGTAGAGCATACAAGGATCACTTCAAAGCAATAAGGAACATTCAGGTGTTGTCCTAATATGCATCCAACCGCTCCCCCCCCCCCCCCTGCATACCACAAAAAGTTATGCAGCATCCGGTCCCCACATACCTGGTAAACAAACGGACAAGGTACCGGGAAGACGTCGCTATGCCCACAGTGCATTCCCAAATGCTCTGGAGCTGACAGGCGTTTAAATTTTCGCGCCAGGATGACGTCAGCGATGGCCGGCCGTGATCGCAAGTGCGCGTGCGCGGACCAGGCCTCGCTTCCGATCTCGGCGAAGTGCGCATGTGCAGGCAGCGAGCGGAGCTCCATTACCATACAGCGCATGCGTCCGCCGGACTGAGCGGAGGGGAAGCAGGAAGGAGATGGCTGGAACGCATGGAGCGTTCCAGCCGCCATTGGGCCACCAGGGATAGCAAAGAAAGATAGTTTGGAGACAAACAAACATAACAAAAACACTGCCATGGGGGAGACAAATCTTCAGACCCTGTCAGGATATCCGTCGGCCATCCGAAGCACCGCACAGTTATCAGCCAAAGGGGATTTTGAAATGTCACTCACCCGCCCGTGGCTGGGCCCTGGACATAGACACCGACTTTTCATTCTGAGGTAAGCCGACCAAATTCCAACAGGAAATAATCCAAATAGTTGGTCCTTGGAGGAGGACAAAAAAGGAACACTGGCTGTGCCTGCAAGCTGAAATTTATAGAGGGGGGTCCTATACCATTGGAGAGGAGGCGGGGTTAACCCACACGTAGGCTGCCATGGAGACTGCCAGGAAACTGTTGTTGTTCTATTCCGCTATTGAATAAAAAAAAAACCCATTTGAATGAAAAACTGAAAAATATTTTTTTCCCCTAAATACTGAAAAATAATTATTTTCCCCTTACATTGGTGCTTTTTGAAGAGCAGGTTAGAAAAGCAGTGTCTGTCTAAACACTGTATGTCAAAGTAAAATATGAAGGAAAAAAGTTTTTTTCTTTTTTAAATGCAGATTAAGCAGATACATATGCACTGAGCTTGCATTAAATGTGCAGCACCGCACACCACACGCCGCCCACCTAACAGACTGATAAAAGTTTTTTTTTTCTCCTTTCTCCTCCTCACTGGGCTAAGGTCAGGGCATAAAGATCATGCACTGTTTCCCTCAAAGCAATCTGCAGCCTGCCCCTACAATAATCTCCTATCTCTCCCTCAGCAGCATCAGGAAGCTCTCCCTTAAGTAGAGTGACGGGCGGCGCTATGTGACTCCAGCTTATATAGACTCTGGGTCACATGCTGCACTGGCCAATCACAGCCATGCCAATAGTAGGCATGGCTGTGATGGCTTCTAAGGGAACACTAGTGGAGGACGTGTTAAAGGCCTATGCTTGCCTGGCGTCCATATGGAACCCCCACCTTTTGATACCTGATATTTGACTATGATTATTTTTTGGAGAGCCACCTGCCCCATGTCTATTACATGCTGTATATAGGTCTGTGCTGGGTTTTTTTTTTTTATAAAAAAAAAAATCTTTTTCCTCTTATTTTTCCCCCCTTTGTCCCCTTCACCTCTTCTATGATATTTGATAGATTGAAGCGTTATCTGCCTCATATCAATTACAGGCCACATATAGAGCCTTTAATATATGGGACTTTATAGGATATATCTCCTTGCTGGGATATTCTTATATGTTTTGGCTATATACCATTCGGACGTATATATAAAGTAATCGCTCAGACCTTGGAGATGGATACATATGCTCATACGCTGTAATAACGAAACTTCAGGATCACTGCTGACATTGGGGACTATAATATAATTACTATACCCATTTTTGCATTTCTGGACCCCCCTCTCGCGCACCCTGCCTTGCCATCACCTGAGTCACATTGGAAATACCGGTCTATCTTGGTCTCTTTGGCCCTGAGGAAGCCTCGTGCGAAACGCGTCGGCTTGCAGGGGACCCTTAGACCGTGCTCCACCTGAGACCTTTCACGTCATCTTCTTATACAGGCTACCAGCGCTCCCTTGTTGGGAAGTATTTATACCATGTGACATCATGCATTTGTTATTTTAATTATGCTGGATATGGGCAACTATGCTCATATATTTTAAATGTGTATAATAAAATTACTTTTTTAGTCATACTTATGTTGTATTCGTGATCCTTCTCCTCCCACTGGCCAGCAAAGCCCCATCTGTTTTCTCTATTTTTTGTATGGAACACTAGTTAAACGCTTGCTGATTGGCTGCCTTGCACCCGTTGAAACCGCGCCATTAAAACCGCGCCAAAACATCACATAAAATTACCGAACAACGGGCAGTACCCGAACATACAGTGAACAATCCGGGTTCGCTCAACCCTAGTTCTGAGCTACTAGCCAGGCCTTAAGAGTTTCTCGCCACTTGTTGTCCCACCCAAACCCTACCCTGCTCAGCCCCTAAACACGCCCTCATAAAATATCTCATAAAATTACACTATTAAATGTTTTATTTAGAATTAAGTTTCAAAAATAAATATCAACAAAAACAACAACTTTAACAGTATCAATGTATACATAAAAGCAAAAAAGTGCTTACCCTGAGTATACAGTAAGTGCTGCATTAAGGTAAATAAAGCAGGGCTTGCCTTGATGCCAAACAATATGGCATTATACCTATGCCTCCTATTCCACCCCCGTCCCGCAAATCTATCATACAAATCTATTTCTCCATTTTCACCCCTCCCGCCAAATCCATCATACCTATGCCTGCATTTCCACCCCCTCTTCCCCAATCTATCATACCTATGCCTCCATTTCCGCCCCTCCTCCCTCCCAACTACGGTATGATAGATTGGGGGGTGGAATTGAAGGCATATGTGTGATAGATTGGGGGGGCGGAATTGGAGGCATAGGTATGATGGATTTGACGGGAGAGGGGTGGAATTGGAAGCATAGGAATGATAGATTGGGAGGGGGGCAGAATTGGAGGCATAGGTAAAATGGATTGGGGGGGTGGAATTGGAGGCAAAAGTATGATTCAGACCTTTGCCTCCAATTAACTCCCCTCCCCAAAAATCCAGTACATATATGTTCTCAATCCCCCCCACTCCCCCTTCTTCCTCACAGCACACTTCTATTTATATATATATGTTACCAATGCCTCCACATCATGTTCACCGTTCTCCTGCAGCCACGGGGGGGGGGGGAGTCAGGCATCAGTGCACAGGGTGGACTGAGAAGGTTTGAGCCTGCCCACCAGAGGCATGCACCGCCCACCTCCTTGGATGGTCACAGGCATCCCTTGAAGCCGCGTGCCTGTGCGGGGTGGGGACATGCATCAGGAGGTAAGTGGAAAGCGGCAGTCTTTTGTGGAGGAAGAGGATGTGTATCAGGTGGGGGGTGGAGTGGGGAGGTCCCAGGGGCCCATTTAACCAAGTGCAATGCTCGGGCTGTGAGCCTGTGAGGGGCAGGGACGTGTATCAGGTGGGGGTGGAGTAGGGAGGTCCCAGGCACCCAGTTAACTAAGTGTAATGCTCGCGCTGCTAGCCTGTGAGGGGCGGGGACATTCAGGAGGTGGAGAGGGGCGGTCCCAGGTGCAGGAGGTGGAGAGGAGCTGTACTAGAGAATTCAGGCTGCACTGTGAATGGCAGCGGCGGCGGGCACTGGGCTCTCACTATACATTCTCCATACAGCACAGCCCTGTTCTTACTCGCCCTCCTCATCATTCCACTCGCAAAATGCGAGCAGGCGAGTGGAATTTTTGAGGGCTGTTATATGGTTTTGGTAAATCTAAAGAAAAAATCTAACGAAAATTGTATAGTGTGTATCCAGCTTTTCAAATTGATATTGATAAGATAAAACGAGTCCAGAGACAAGTAACAGAAATGGTAAAGGACTGACAGAAAAAACATATCAGGAGGGACTTCAGACATTTAATATATTCAGTCTTGAGGAAAGAAGGGAACGAAGGGACATGGTTGATACTTTTAAATACATTATTTAATTGGCAATTGCTTGGTCATGCAACACTGTACACAAATTAAACTTTTTTTTTTTTCCCACAAAAATAGAGCTGCTTTCTTTTTTTTTTTTTTTTTTCACTTTCGTTTTTTTTTTTTTTTTGCTACATTAACAAAAATAGACAAACATTTTACTAAAAATTATATTTAGAAAAAAATATATATAGTTATAAAATATATCCAATAAAAATCTATTTTTTTCATAAATGTAGGCCAAAATGTATTCTGCTACATATCTTTAGTAATAAATAATTCCCAATAAGTGTATTGTTTTGTGTGAACGTTATAGTGTCTACAGACTATGGTATATATATATATATATATATATATATATATATATATTTAAAGTGGTTGTAAACCCACTTTGTTGACATTTACCTACAGTATAGGTAAGCCTATATTAAGGCTTACCTATAGGTGCTATAAATATCTCTTAAACACGCACCGTTTAGGAGATATTTACAGTGCATGCAGCCGATGACATCTTCGGCGCATGCACTCTGAAGGAACAGCCACCCGTGCCGTTCCTTCAGAGCCCTGAGCCGTGAACGGCTGCTCACGCGCGCATGCGGGGAATTGATGTAATCGCACCTCCTGCCATTCAGATGGCCGGAGGACGCGAACCAGGAAACATGATGGCCGAACATGTCGGCCGTTCTGCCGCTGAGCGGGCGGCACTGCGGGGGCTTCGTTTTAAGGTAAGTACTTCATAATGAGCTAGTATGCGATGCATACTAGCTCATTATGCCTTTGTCTTACAGGTTTTTTTATTTCTTTTTTTTTTTTAGTTTACTTCCTCTTTAAAAACTGATGAGTCTTGTTGTACTGACCGTCTATGTCATTTCTTGAGGCCCTAAAATACCAAGAAAGTACAATTACCCCCAATTGACCTCTTTATGGATAGTAGTAAGTTTAGGCTATTTAGTAAGAGACATTGTGGGGTTTTTGAAGTTGTACATTTTTCCTGCCAATTTTTTTTCAGGGATTTTTTGTTTTTTACACTATTGTTGCTTATAACAGTAAGGTTCATTCTTATAAGCAATAGTTTTAGCTGTCATGAGTGACCAGTCATAGCGATCTGAAGTTGCCCCAGCCACTCACAGCAGCCCGGTACCGAGTAGCATGATCCACTGTGTCCACCGTACACATGGTCACAGGACCACGCTGCTGCACTGTTACGTCACTGAGCCTGCCGCTGCCACCCTTCTGCAGTAAATGTACTGTGGCAGGGTGGCAAGTGGTTTAAAACCAAATACTTAACCAGCCCGGGAAGTTTAGCGCTGTCTTACTAGCAGCCAAAGTTTTGACAGCTCTTTTCGGTCCCATGCCTCCATCTTGGAGCCAGCTGTGACTTCCTGATGACTCACAGCCATTTCCTCGCTGCACATGCACAAGATCTCCTACAGTGGTGTGCTGCTTATCCCAAGGAGTGGTGCAGGCCAAAGAATAGATCATCTTCACCTAGACAAAGAAAGGAGGAAGTGGGAGCAATTATCTGCAGAAATAAGGAACTTGCTCCTGCTCCCCCAAAAAATGCTTGCAAATGTGTAATGGGGTTCCATACCACAACTTTGAATTTGAGAGATGGCTCTGACTTCTTGATGATTCACTGATGGCTCCCTGCTGTGTATGCGCATGATCGCTGACAGGTGTGCTTTTTGTCCCAAGAGGCTGTGGGGGAGGGGCAGGTCACGGGATGCATCATCTTTATTTATGCAAGGAAAGAGACAGTGGAGCAAGTATCTGCAGAAACAAGTACTTCAGTCTCCATTTTGAATTTGGGAACCGGTTGTGACTTCCTGATGACTGAGGGCTTGTTTACACCATTTGCAGTGAGGGGAACATACTTCCCCCTTGCAGACACACAGATGTGTCATTAAATATTAATGGCCCCATGATCACTGACTGGGGTGTGTGGTTTATCACAGAAGAATGGGAGGTGGTGGACCAAGGGATATGTCATCTTCTCCTAGGCATGGAAGGAAGGAAATGGGAGCAAATACCTGCAGATAAAAAGTATTTGTCCCCCGCCCCCATCAAAAAATTGCTCGCAAATATGTAATGGAGTCTACGCTACACTTTTGGTATCGGGAGCTGGCTGTCATCAGAGTAGTTCAGGGTTACCATAGTGCCCCGGTACTACTCTGGGGAGTGATCAGGGATTTTTTTTTTACATTAATATTGCTTATAACAGTGAGGATCATTCTTATAAGCAATAGTTTTAGCTGTCATGAGTGACCAGTCATAGCGATCACATGATGCCGCGGCCACTCACAGCAGCCGGGCATCGAGTGGCATGATCCAGGGTAGGCAGGGTGGCAAGTGGTTAAAAATACATAGTGAAAAGAGAAAAAAAACTGCGCTAAATTTCATATAAACTAACATAACCTAAAGCGGCAACTCAGTTGTGAGATATGTACAGTGGAAAAGTAAACAGCAGTGCACAGAGCTGCTCTAGTCACCAGTTCAATAGTGTTATATTAAAAAAGATCAGCACATCTAGGACATTCAAAAAATAGTCCCAGTAATGTGATAGTCCCAAATACAGAATAATCAGTCCTTGTAGAAAAACAAAAATAATGAACAAAACACCTGTGAAACAAATGTTGTAGAAAAAGAGTTCCTCCAGTGTTAGGATACCCAATCACCACAAACGAATGCAACCTCCACCTGATAAATTGCACGCTTAGCGGATGGTATGGACCCCTAACACAGAGGGTCAAACACACTTGCTGCTAATGCCCAGCCAGGCCTTTCATCGTGCCATCAGGTTGGCCTTATAACCTCCTCGAGATTCCCAATGGATCACTCAGCAAGGCACCTCACGGAAATGCACTGCCCTCTGCAGATGCGCACAGGTGCCTGTAATTTTTAATGGCACCGCCATGCATCTAGCAATTGTGGGTGCGTACGTGGCCACCAAAATGCATTGTACCAAATTACCATGAGGTTTGGTGCAGCACGATTTTGAAAATCATGACTGCATTACTTTATTCTTGAAATGAATGGGCTACCTAAAATACGCCGCATGTGAATGCACAAAGAAAATGCATGCGCTCAGACTCACCTTATGTAGTAAGTAAGCCCTCACTGTTGGCTCTCTGCTCTGCATGCATGGGACCACTGATGGGGGTGTGCAGTTTATCACAAAAGGAGGAAGTTGGAGCAAGCAGAAAAATGCTTTGCTTGCAAATGTGCAATAGGGAGGAGGGAGGGTTAGAATGAAGGTATGTGTAGAGTTGCTTTGAGGGTGCTATTAAGGTTCAGCAGGGCAGTATTTTTAATATAAAGCTAAAACCAAGAACACAGATGCATGACTTCAAGCTAGCAAAAGGACAGTTCAAAACTAATCTTAGAAAGTATGATTTTATCGAAAGAGCGTTTGATGCTTGGAATGGACTCCCAGCAGAGGTAGTGAGCCAGTCAACAGTAAGTGGATTTGGACAAGCTTGAAATATACTTAGATCTATACTCAGACAAAAAGGTTAAAAATAATTAAAAGCTGACTTTATTGACCATTTGGTCTTTTACTGCCATCATTCTCTTAGGTTTCTATGTTAGTTGTCTAGTCATGGATTGATACCTTTGGCTTTAGTGTTAGCCCATCCCACTGACAGCTAATGGCATTCTCTTTATAACCAGCCGGAAAATGACAACAGAGCATTTAAATATTATTATACAGGTTTTAAATACATGTAGCACTGTCCCCGTAGGACTTGCTGTATGATGACTTGTGGGGCCTCCTCTGATTACCAGCACACAGTCACTTAGGGAACAGTTCACATATCCCTACTTACTCCTACAATAAACAGTCCAGGGGTATTGGTTTTTAGTGTTTATTTTGGAACTTGGATGGGAGAAGGAAATAGTGAGATACTCCAACTGTAACTATTCACAATGGATAAGGACAACTCTTACTTGGCCTAACCAGGTTGCTTGTGGAAGCAGCTGCATTGCTTAATCCATAAAGCCACATGTATGGAAAGGGTTAGGTCTCCTTGCTCTTTTCTCTCCAACAATAGACTTGGTGAATCTACGTTCTCTTCGGGACACTCATTAGCATCCCCTTTACTGACACCCGTCCACTGACTCGTCTAGCTGCAGGGGTGGCCCCCCTCAGGTCAGGCCCCTTGACACCGATCTGTACTCACTGTACTGCAGAATCAGATCCTCCAGTGTCTCCTCTTTTAGTTAGCTTCATCGGACCTCTGAGTTCAGTTCCTCACTAGCACTCTCCAGGCCCTCAGGTTGTCTACCTGAGGCCACATGGCATATCTACATGTGCACCTGGCTTTTATACAGTATCCCAGCATGCTCCGAGGCACTTTTCCTCTGCCAAATTATCAGAGCTGTATCAAACGCCTGTGCACTCATTTGTCAGGTTTCCTCCCACTGTCCAATATGCTTCTCAATTGGACCAGTGTGAGACACTCTGCAGACAGAACGAGTTGCACCTGAGCACAGTAGGCAGACCTCACTAACAGATCCTGCTCTCTGGTAGGCAGAGAACACACAGATTTACCTGTAGTCCTTCTGGTAAGCAGACAGGACTCAAAACGATACTTTCTCTCTAGCACCTACCTAGCAGAGTGCTACATTTCAGGGGGAACCCAGTTCTGGCACCTCCAGCACTGAATGTATGTAAAAGCAAAGGGTGTGGCGCGTGCTGGAGGGTCTATTGATGCTGGCTGCTGGGGGATTTATTGTCACTGGTAGGTATCTGTTTTTGTGTGAGGGCATATTGTTGCTAGTGGGGGATCAATTGTTGCTGGGGGTTTTACGTTGCTTGTAGGAATCTACTATTAAGGGGAGGTATATCGTTGGTGGCTGTTGGAGGGTCTATTGATGCTGGGAGATCTGTTGTTACTGCTTGGGGTCTAATGTTTCTGGGGTTGTATTTTGTTGTGGGTGGTCCACTGTTGCTGTTTGAGGGGGGTCTATTGTTGTGTGGGGGGAACTATTGTTGCTGGGGTGGGGTCTATTGTCACTGGGGGAACCTATTTTTGCATTAGGAGTCTATTGTTTTGCGAGGAATCTATTGTTGCTGGCTCCTCGGGATCTATTTTACTGCTTTTTTTGTTATTAGACAAGAACAAATTCCATACAAATTTATTTAACACTACAAAATGATACTTGGGCAGTACTGGGAGGTGGGTAGGGGGTGGAATTAAGGGATGGTGTTCAGGTGGGTAAGGCCCACGCCGGGGGGGGGGGGGGGAGGTGGAGTTCCTGCACCCATTCTCTAAGAAAAAAATCCCTGGGTAGGAGGTATGACAAATAGCATAGCCAGGATGTGCTTTAAAATAGAAAGGAGAGGAGAGAAAAGCAGTGGAGAAAAGACAGGACTGGTTTCCATTTTTTTTTTTTTTTTTCAGTATACTCTGCACTAGAGCAACAGCTATGATCTGCTTGCTGTAGGCAACACTTTTGTTACTAAAATATATATTTACATACATGTTATAGCTAATTACAATATGCAATCCCCACTTTTTCTGTAAAAAAAACCCAACCATTTGTCATAATCAAGTAGCAATTCTGAAAAAAGCTAGAATTAAACTGCACTCACAGACTGCTGTAAATGCCAAAGAAGATAATTATAAAACAATAAATGTACTGTTGAATTAAAATGCCAGCAATTACAATAAAGGATGCCAATCTTCTAAGTATAACATTTTCCATAGCCTTTGAGCTCTGCTTGAACATGTAAGCCACAATAAGATATGCGAGAACAGCCAAAACAGCTTTCCAAATTACAGCATACACATGAAATGCTTGACTTAAAGTCCGGTTAATGAATTTGAACTGCGTGAATGGGCTGTGATAATGGCCAAGTAACTCAGATAATCAAGATTATTGCTTTACAGACATAGTCATCTCCAAGAACAGAGAATATGTCAGGCATATATTATCAGCTGTGCTTGTCACATTGTGCTTGAAATATACAAATATTATACATTATTGTTTCATCACTTGATTATTTATGGGTAATATTATGGCAAATCTCAAACATGATAATAAATTGACTTTGACTAGTTGTTGGATGAAAATTACTTGAGCTCTTTTGAGTTTTTTTTTTTTTTTTTTTTTTTTAATAGAAAAGCTTCAAATATAGCAACACTGCACTCTAGTGGCAAAAATAAAGAATACAGCCAATAAGAATATCATACAAAGATACAGAATAAGCAAGTGTATTCAAACAAAAACAGCAAACGTGGGTGAGTAAACAAATAAATAATGACTCCACTAGTCATTATGAAATCCTATATAAGTTGTTGGTATATGTTTCCTTTAAAAAAGCATTTTCTACAAGTCCTAAAGCCTAAAGTAAATGTGAACTCTCACCTTGTAAAACAACCCATTCAGTTTAAAATAGAAATTCAAAGCACAATTTGTGTGTGTATAGTGCATATATATATATATATATATATATATATACTGTATATAAAAACATCATAAATACCTTTTATAACTGAAGGAGCTCTGGTTCTTGTCCCTCAAGCGCAACCCCCTTTTAGCATCAGAGGCAGTGGCTGGGGTGTACATTTGCCATGGCTACAATGCTTTGCAGCTGGGACAGGTATTTTACCCCTGCGTGCCAACCGACCATGACTGATTCAAGTGAATAGGGGTGCTTGTGCGGGTTCCAAGGAGGTAAAGCAGGTGGTGTGGAGGTATTACAACCTCTTTTCACTGCCTGTCAAATTCTCTCTGGAGAGTGACTCGAACACAGATAGCTCTTCAGGGACCTTTGCACATGTGAACAAGTCCTTATGGTGATACTTTGACTGATGTGGCAATGATCAGGGACGCTGGGACCGGTGATACTGACTGGCAGCACTGGTCTGGCGTCATTGTACTTCTGTGGTGGTTATCAGAGACCAAAGCTGACAGCACTGACAAATTGTACAGTGATCTCAGAGCAGCCACCCATTGTACAATGTCACCATTGTGACACTGCACTCGCTCTGGTGACAGTATTTAAAATGAATATATAGTTTTTTATTTTATTTACTATTTTTTTACATATTGTCACCAGAGCAGTGCTGTATAATCAAAGTAGCACTGTATTGTTCTGATGGGGTGGTCAGGATTTTTTTTTACGCTATGATTTCTTATACAGTGATGATAAACAGTGATGTGCAGCATAAGCAACCATTTATATCTATGTTCGGTATCAATCGAGATGCCATTGTTTAGGACTTTTATAGGCTCGCTGTTTATGGCCCTGTACTATGTGATCACTGAGACCAGTCACAATGACATTATGAATGATAGCCATTTTTTACTATAGTTGACTGTGATCAATGTGATTGGTCCCAGTGATCACATGGTACAGGGCCAATCGTAGCAGATCTGTACCCTGAGCTTTGCTACTGAAAGAACACACAAGCGGGTGATGTAGGAGGATGTACAGGTACACAAGATGTACAGGTACAGATGTACAGTACATCCACCAACATCGGTACTGCTCCTGTCCAGCCACATATACTGTATAAATTGGCCAGACAAGAGGGAGTTAAAGAATGTCCAATTTAAGCTGTTCATAGATGATCTTTTGTTGTTGTTGTTCAACTAGACCAGTGATGGCGAACCTTGGCACCCCAGATGTTTTGAAACTACATTTCCCGTGATGCTCATGCACTCTGCAATGTAGTTTAACATCATGGGAAATGTAGTTCTAAAACATCTGGGGTGCCAAGGTTCACCATCACTGAACTAGAAGGTACCTACTGAACCTGCTGAATTTTGATCTATCTATAGCCAACTTAACTTTAACAGAAAAAAAATCTATTCTATGAGGCGAGCTATACCAATCTCTGAATCAACATCCTGCAATCTGTGACTGTAATTAACTACAAATGCACTTATAGATAAAGCATGTCCACTCCTCTCCTCTGACCAAGCTTGCTTTACAGCCCAACTCCAGCCATTTGTGGGAATACTTTCATTGTTGTCTAGGTCCTCTTTTGGGATTTTTCCCCACACTTCTTATCTCAGTGAGACCAGGAAGAAAAAAAAAATTGTCATCAGGACAAGAAGTCACAAAAGCAATAAAAACCAGACAAACGTTTTAACCCCTCTAATTTATAAAAAAATAAAAAAATAAATAAAATAGTTATCCATGTGTTGTGGTTCAGCCTGCATCAGAAAAATATCCTATCACTACCAATTACAGTCCTGTCCAGGAAAGGATTGAAGGTTAAATCCCACAACAGAAATACATATAAAAAAATAAACATCTGACAGTTGTCCTAACCTTGCCCCAGTACAAAAACTTTTTTAAAACTACTTCTTGAAGGTGAATATATTCATTAGTCTTTTCTCTTGATTGATCTTCTATTCTTCCTTTTAAATGAATTAGGGAGTACCTTCATGCTCCTCGGATGTGGCCCTCACCATCCTCATGTACAGTACAAGGCTGCTAATCCTGCTCCTGCATTGTACATGATGACACTGGAAAAATGTGACCTGCAAAGTGGCAAATTGAAGTGGCTTTATGAGACCAGTTTTGCTACTAGGAGGAAGTCTGCAAATGCAAGGAAAGAATTGCTTCTTATTCCTCTACCATAGACTAAATTACTGGTTTGTCCTTTTTATTCCTTGAGTGCCATGCAAGGAGGAGGTGAAGGGGTTGTCCCCACTGTAGGGGTAACTTTTACTACTTCTCAGAGTTGGGCTTTAAATCTATTATGAGATACAAGTCAATCCAGGTCTATTTCCACTAATGATTCAAACAACTTTAACCCCATTTCCTGAAAGAATGTATCTTGGATTGATTGCATGTTGCAATATTTAATTGCATAATAAATTTCAAAAGTTGGCATTTAGCTTTATGGTTACCTATGGGAACCTCATTTCCCAAGTCAACATGTGTGACTAGGTTGGCTTGATAGTTCAGGTTTCTTACATTGATTGCTTCATTTTAAAAAACTATTTTAAAGAATTTGCCTGTGTCCCATTAGCCTCACCTGATGTCTTTTCACAAAAAGGTCACTTGTCCAAGATGTGATCCTCTGCCAGGTGGATGCTCATTCACAATCTGCAAGTTTGTCTTTGGCCCCCGAGTCAGGGCCGATCCTGGGGTCACAGGTGCCTGGGTGCAGAAATATTTTTGGCGCCCCCATGTGGGCTTGGTCATCTTACTAACCCCTCCCCTTTAAACTGTTTTATGGCAACAACTCCACCTCTCCATCTTTAAGCCCCACCACTGTTTGTAATCTTAATGCTTGGACAATAATTTAGTCAACAGCTTTGACAAGTCAAAATAAATGTTTAATTTACTGACAATTCTGTAAAGTGCATGTAAACCAAATAGTTGTAGCACAAAAATCTTGGAATATAAATATGAACTTCACAATATTAAACTTTTAAACAAAAAAGAGAACCTGTGGGGTATTGTCAAGAAAGAGAGAGAAAAAAAAAGAGAGAGAGAGAGAGAGAGAGAGAAAAAAAGAGAGAGAGATAGAGAGAGAGAGAGATTCAAAAGAGAGAGTGGGGGTTTGACAGAGAGAGAAAAGGGGGGGGTTGACAGAGAAAGGGGGTGACAGAGAGAGAGAGGGAAAGGGGGTGACAGAAAGAGGGAAAGGGGGTGACAGAAAGAGGGAAAAGGGGTGACAGAAAGAGGGAAAAGGGGTGACAGAAAGAGGGAAAGGAGGTGACAGAAAGGGGGAGAGAGAGGGAGAGAGAGAGGGGGGGGGGTGACACGGAAGAGTGAGAGAGGGGGGGTGACACAGAAGAGTGAGAGGGGGGGAGTGACACAGAAGAGTGAGAGAGGGGGGGACACAGAAGAGTGAGAGAGGGGGGTGACACAGAAGAGTGAGAGAGGGGAGTGACACAGAAGAGTGAGAGAGGGGAGTGACACAGAAGAGTGAGAGAGGGGAGTGACACAGAAGAGTGAGGGAGGGGGTGACACGGAAGAGTGAGAGAGGGGTGACAGAGTGGTGGGGTGACAACAGGGACAGAGGGGGAGGGGTGACGACAGGGACAGAGGGGAAGGGGTGACGACAGAGGGGTGACGACAGGGAGGGGTGACGACAGAGGGGTGACGACAGGGAGAGTGAGGGGGTGACAGGGAGAGACAGGATGTGACAGGGACAGAGGGGAAGGTAGACAGGGACAGAGGAGGTGGGGGAGACAGGGACAGAGGAGGGGGAGACAGGGAAAGAGGAGGGGGGGAGACAGGGACAGAGGAGGGGGGAGACAGGGACAGAGGGGGGGAGACAGAGACAGAGAGGGGGGGAGACGGGGACAGAGGAGGGGGGGGGGAGACAGGGGCAGATGAGGGGGGAGACAGGGACAGAGGAGGGGGGGAGACAGGGACAGGGTAGGGAGGAGTATGTCCGGTCACAGTTACTCACTAAGGTCACCATGTAGCTGCTGGCTGCCTGAGTTAAACTTTCTCGCCCACACATCTCTTTCACTTACAGCAGCATGGGCTGTACTGAGTGTGTGGGCGGGCACAGGGAGAGAGAGAGGGGGGTGGGAGAAGGCAGTGCAGATGCAGCCTCTCCCATTCCTGTAGGGGGGGGGACTGCTCACTGGAGAATGGAACACACACATACACAGCCACAGGCTGAATGAAGGAGCCACACTGCCTGCTGCCAATAACTATGGAGGCAGCTTAGCCCGGCGCCCCCCTTTTCAGCAGTTTGGAGGTGCCTGGGTGCGGTGCACCCCTTGCACCAGCCCAGGATCGGCCCTGCCCCGAGTCTGCTGCCTTTTTTTCTGCCTTGCTACCAGCTGGCTTCCTATGAGCTCCAGCACATGGGCTCATGCACTCTTCCTATCCTGAGGCACACCATCCCTGTGGGGCCACTTGGTAACTGGTCAGATTTGGCTTTAAAAGAGAATGAGATTACCTAGTTTGGCTGCCAGTAGTAAAGTGCACCTATCTAGTGTTATCAATATCCTTTTTGTTGCTATGCTTGAGTAAACTTTGCTTGTCTTGACCTTTTACAGCAACTCTGACTCTGTCTCGGGTTATCTGTTTTGGTTTTGATGCTTAACTTTAGTGATTGGAAAGAAAGAAAGGTAAAGAGCATTGCAGCAGCAGTCAGCTTATCTGAACACAGGACCAACCCTTATTGCAAACAAGAAACTCAAAGAAAGGCGAATCGACCTAGCGCATTATTCCTTGTCCTATTAGGATGACGGCTGACGCGTTTCAAGGCCTACATCTCTTCCTCCGAGCCACTTAGGCACATGCCTTGAAACGCGTCAGCCATCATCCTAATAGGACAAGGGACATTCGTATGGACTACTCTCGATACTCAAGATTTTGAGTCCGATTTTATTAATTTATACCTTTGCTTGTGAGTAGCCATTTTTATGTTTTAACAATAAAGCCCATATTGAGGATAATGCGCTAGGTAGATGCGCCTTTCTTTGTGTTTCTTGTTTGCAGTATTGTTGGACTGCCCCAGTCCTTTTAGGCAACTGGATCCTAGCCATCCAAGATGCCATTTTGAAAGTCCCGTGGACAGAGCAGTGAAGGAGTCGGCTTTTCTGAGCGCAAGAGATAGGTGGTTTATCCACCTTGTTTTTGTTTGGAGGACCAACCCTTATGCCTGGTGCACAAAGGCTGAATATCAACTGGTATCGACAGGTTCAATAGAAACCGGCTGACATTCACCCTGTGTGTACAGCAGCCTGTCTGATGGAAGCCAAACATCCGGCTTCTGTAAAACAGGCACGCCATAAAAAACATCTGCTGATCGGCAGTCAATGGCTGCAAAAAAGATTCTTGGAGTATAACACAAAGCCAGAATTTACATTTTTCAGAAAAAAATCGACTTATTACCACTAAAAAGAAATGCTTAAACTCGGGTCCAATAGGCTGTCTCCTGCAGGCAATAGGAAGCATTTCCTTAGTCTCCTCTTTCCTCAGTGATCAGTCAGAACTACTGTAGCTTTGTTGTAAGTCACAAGGTGGCAGGCTGTCAGTAGGCTGATCCGGTCAAATATTTGTGAACACAGCCAAGAACTGCACAGGCACCAGGATTTGAAATGATTGTGTCATCTCAGAGCCAGCACCTTAGTTCAGCAAGTAAATGCTGGAGATTTCAAGCTGGGAATTATTCTGGGCCTTGTCAAATCTTGTCAAATATGCAAATTCCATTTAGCCCCCGTTCACACCAGTGTGGCTTTGAAATTGTGTTATTTCAGTGCCATTTCAAAGCTGCACATCAGTGTGATTTGAAATGCCTATTTTAATTGCGGCTTGCGACTTCATACAACAGAAGTTTATGCAAGTTGCAATGAAAGCAGCAAAAAGTAGCGCAGGAACCTTGCGACATGAGTTGTAGCAATTTGAATGTTTTTTTTGCTGAGAATGCGTTGCGACTTGTCTTTCAATTTGGAACTATCAAATCACATATCAAATTGCACTGGTGTGAATGGGAGCTTAATCTGCAAAGGGGAAATGCTACTTTAATTCAGTATGCCCTGCAGTGTTGCCAACCGCCAGTAGATTTACGGACAGCCCGTAAAAACAGGGCACTTTTCTCCTGCCCGTAAATGCCCGTAGCAGGAGAAAAGTGCCCGCAAAAATGGCTGTGACCGGCTCCGCTCGGAACTGCGCATGCTCAGTTTCCTGAGATGCCCGACAGCCCGAGATGATCAGCTGCTTCGACGCTGCATTCGGCAGGGGGCGGGTCTGGCTAGAGACAAGGAGGCAAGTGATGGGCGGTGCATTCCCGCCACAACGCGCCAGGACTCCAGGAGCCGAGCGAGTGGAACGGCCTCATGCAGCCTGCAGAGTAAGTAGTTTTCCTGCTAAGTGCTTACTTGCTCACTGCCTGATGATGATGATGATTGGGTTATCTAGAACAATATGAGAAGAAGACGCATTCCTGTACTTACGCTGTAGCTGTGCATGTGTGACTTGTAATGTAAGCCTTGAAATGCCTTACATCACTGTTTATACTGGGAGAAAGCCAGATAAAATGCATTCTGTAATACCAAACTTGCACTACACAAACTGTCCTACACTGTATCTGCCTGCCCAGCCAATGCCATAAACAAATCTCCGGCC